>NW_027310096.1:0-100306 GCF_047496795.1 Chiloscyllium punctatum | reverse complement strand
GAGAGAGAGGGGCAGGGAGAGAGAGTGAGAGAGAGAGAGAGAGAAAGACAGAGAGAGGGACACAGAGAGGTTGATAGAAAGATAGAGAGAGAGAGAGACACAGAGAGGGAGAGAGGGAGAGAGACAGATAGAGAGGGACAGGGAGAGAGTGAGTGACAGAGAGAGAGAGAGAGAGGGACAGGGAGAGAGAGGGACAGTGAGAGAGAGAGCGACAGAGAGAGAGTGAGAGAGACAGGGAGAGACAGAGGGACAGGGAGAGAGAGACAGAGGGACAGGGAGAGAGAGAGGGACAGGGAGAGAGACAGAGAGAGAGGGAGAGAGAGAGGGACAGGGAGAGAGAGAGAGAGGGACAGGGAGAGAGCGAGGGACAGGGAGAGAGAGAGAGAGAGAGATGGACAGGGAGAGAGTGAGGGAAAGAGAGCGAGAGGGACAGGGAGAGAGAGAGAGGGACAGAGAGAGAGAGACAGGTAGAGAAAGTGGAATAGGGAGAGAGAGAGACAGGGAGAGAGAGAGAGGGACAGGGAGAGAGAGAGGGAGAGGGAGAGAGAGAGGGACAGAGAGAGAGGGACAGGGAGAGAGAGCGACAGGGAGAGAGAGGGACAGAGAGAGAGAGAGAGAGAGAGAGAGAGAGAGAGGGACAGAGAGAGAGAGAAAGGAACTGGGAGAGAGAGAGGGTCAGGGAGGGAGAGAGAGACACGGAGAGAGTGAGAGGGACAGGGAGAGAGTGAGGGACAGAGAGAAAGAGGGACAGGTAGAGAGAGAGCGACAGAGAGAGAGAGGGACACAGAGAGGGAGAGAGGGAGAGAGACATATCGAGAGGGACAGGGAGAGACTGAGCGACAGGGAGACAGAGAGGGACAGAGAGAGAGAGAGACAGAGAGAGAGAGAGAGAGGAACAGGGAGAGAGAGGGACAGTGAGAGAGAGAGAGGGACAGAGAGAGAGTGAGAGAGACAGGGAGAGAGAGAGAGAGGGACAGGGAGAGAGAGACAGAGGGACAGGGAGAGAGAGAGGGACAGGGAGAGAGATAGGGACAGGGAGAGAGAGACAGAGAGAGAAAGACAGAGAGAGGGACACAGAGAGGGTGATAGAAAGACAGAGAGCGAGAGGGACACAGAGAGGGAGAGAGGGAGAGAGACAGATAGGAGAGGGACAGGGAGAGAGTGAGTGACAGAGAGAGAGAGAGAGGGACAGAGAGAGAGAGAGAGGAACTGGGAGAGAGAGAGGGTCAGGGAGGGAGAGAGAGACACGGAGAGAGTGAGAGGGACAGGGAGAGAGTGAGGGACAGAGAGAAAGAGGGACAGGGAGAGAGAGAGCGACAGAGAGAGAGAGGGACACAGAGAGGGAGAGAGGGAGAGAGACATATCGAGAGGGACCGGGAGAGACTGAGCGACAGGGAGACAGAGAGGGACAGAGAGAGAGAGAGAGACAGAGAGAGAGAGAGAGAGAGAGGAACAGGGAGAGAGAGGGACAGTGAGAGAGAGAGAGGGGACAGAGAGAGAGAGTGAGAGAGACAGGGAGAGAGAGAGAGAGGGACAGGGAGAGAGAGACAGAGGGACAGGGAGAGAGAGAGGGACAGGGAGAGAGATAGGGACAGGGAGAGAGAGACAGAGAGAGAAAGACAGAGAGAGGGACACAGAGAGGGTGATAGAAAGACAGAGAGCGAGAGGGACACAGAGAGGGAGAGAGGGAGAGAGACAGATAGAGAGGGACAGGGAGAGAGTGAGTGACAGAGAGTGAGAGAGGGACAGAGAGAGAGAGAGACAGAGAGAGAGAGAGAGAGAGAGACAGGGAGAGAGAGAGAGGGACAGGGAGAGAGAGACAGAGGGACAGGGAGAGAGAGAGGGACAGGGAGAGAGAGAGAGAGAGATGGACAGGGAGAGAGTGAGGGACAGAGAGCGAGAGGGACAGGGAGAGAGAGAGAGGGACAGAGAGAGAGAGAGACAGGTAGAGAGAGTGGGATAGGGAGAGAGAGAGACAGGGAGAGAGAGAGGGACAGGGAGAAAGAGTGACCAGGGAGAGACAGGGACAGAGAGAGAGAGAGAGAGAGAGACAGAGAGAGAGAGAGAGGGGAACAGGGAGAGAGAGGGTCAGGGAGAGAGAGAGAGACACGGAGAGAGTGAGAGTGACAGGGAGAGAGTGAGGGACAGAGAGAAAGAGGGACAGGGAGAGAGAGAGCGACAGAGAGAGAGAGGGACACAGAGAGGGAGAGAGGGAGAGAGACATATCGAGAGGGACAGGGAGAGACTGAGCGACAGGGAGAGAGAGAGAGACGGAGAGGGAGAGAATTAGGGGCAGAATAGAGAGAGGGGGACAGGGAGAGAGAGAGGGACCGAGAGAGAGAAAGACAGGGAGAGAGAGAGGGACAGGGAGTGAGAGAGACAGGGAGAGAGTGAGGGACAGGGGAGAGAACGAGGGACAGAGAAGGAGAGAGAGGGACAGAGAGAGAGGGACAGGGAGAGAGAGAGGGAGGGACAGGGAGAGAGAGAGAGGGACAGGGAGAGAGAGAGGGACATGAAGAGGGATAGGGACAGGGAGAGAGAGGGACAGGGAGAGAGAGAGGGACAGGGAGAGTGAGAGAGGGACAGGGAGAGAGAGAGACGGACAGGGAGAGATTGAGGGACAGGGAAAGAGAGAGACGGACAGGAAGAGAGAGAGAGCACAGGGAGAGATTGAGGGACAGGGAAAGAGAGAGACGGACAGGAAGAGAGAGAGAGGGACAGGGAGAGAGAGTGAGGGACAGAGAGAGTGGGACAGGGAGAGAGAGAGAGATGGACAGGGAGAGAGAGAGAGGGACAGGGAGAGAGAGAGGGACAGGAAGAGGGATAGGGACAGGGAGAGAGAGGGACAGGCAGAGAGAGAGGGAAAGGGAGAGTGAAAGAGGGACAGGGAGAGAGTGAGGGACATGGAAAGAGAGAGAGGGACAGAGAGAGAGTGAGGGACAGTGAAAGAGAGAGAGGGACAAAGAGAGAGAGAGGGACAGGTAGAGAGAGAGAGAGGGACAGGAAGAGAGAGAGAGGGACAGGGAGAGAGAGGGACAGGGAGGGAGTGAGGGACACAGAGAGAGAGGGACAGGGAGAGAGAGAGAGAGAGAGGGGGAGAGAGAGGGACATGGAGAGAGAGAGGGACAGGGAGAGAGAGGGAGGGACAGGGAGAGAGAGAGAGAGGGACAGGGAGAGAGAGAGGGACAGGGAGAGAGAGAGAGGGATATGGAGAGAGTGAGGGACAGAGAGAGAGAGAGAGGAACAGGGAGAGAGAGGGACAGGGAGAGAGAGGGAGACACGGAGAGAGTGAGAGGGACAGGGAGAGAGACGGACAGGGAGAGAGAGAGCAACAGAGAGAGAGAGGGACAGGGAGAGAGAGGGAGAGGGAGAGAGAGAGGGACAGGCAGAGAGAGAGAGAGAGAGAGAGAGAGGGGGAGAGAGAGGGACATGGAGAGAGAGAGGGACAGGGAGAGAGAGGGAGGGACAGGGAGAGAGAGAGAGAGGGACAGGGAGAGAGAGAGGGACAGGGAGAGAGAGAGAGGGATATGGAGAGAGTGAGGGACAGAGAGAGAGAGAGGAACAGGGAGAGAGAGGGACAGGGAGAGAGAGGGAGACACGGAGAGAGTGAGAGGGACAGGGAGAGAGACGGACAGGGAGAGAGAGAGCAACAGAGAGAGAGAGGGACAGGGAGAGAGAGGGACAGGGAGAGAGAGAGGGACAGGCAGAGAGAGAGAGGGGACAGGGAGAGAGTGAGGTACAGAGAGAGAGAGGGACAGGGAGAGAGAGAGAGGGACAGGGAAAGAGAGGGACAGGGAGAGAGAGAGGGAGAGGGAGAGAGAGAGAGAGGGACAGGGAGAGAGAAGGACAGGGAGATAGAGGGACAGGGAGAGAGAGAGAGGGACAGGGAGAGAGAGAGAGGGACAGGGCGAGAGTGTGGGATAGGGAGAGAGAGAGACAGGGAGAGAGAGAGAGGGACAGGGAGAGAAAAACAGAGAGAGGGACACAGAGAGGGTGATAGAAAGACAGAGAGCGAGAGGGACACAGAGAGGGAGAGAGGAAGAGAGACAGATAGAGAGGGACAGGGAGAGAGTGAGTGACAGAGAGAGAGAGAGAGGGACAGAGAGAGAGAGAGAGGAACTGGGAGAGAGAGAGGGTCAGGGAGGGAGAGAGAGACACGGAGAGAGTGAGAGGGACAGGGAGAGAGTGAGGGACAGAGAGAAAGAGGGACAGGGAGAGAGAGAGCGACAGAGAGAGAGAGGGACACAGAGAGGGAGAGAGGGAGAGAGACATACCGAGAGGGACAGGGAGAGACTGAGCGACAGGGAGACAGAGAGGGACAGAGAGAGAGAGAGAGACAGAGAGAGAGAGAGAGAGGAACAGGGAGAGAGAGGGACAGTGAGAGAGAGAGAGGGACAGAGAGAGAGTGAGAGAGACAGGGAGAGAGAGAGAGAGGGACAGGGAGAGAGAGACAGAGGGACAGGGAGAGAGAGAGGGACAGGGAGAGAGATAGGGACAGGGAGAGAGAGACAGAGAGAGAAAGACAGAGAGAGGGACACAGAGAGGGTGATAGAAAGACAGAGAGCGAGAGGGACACAGAGAGGGAGAGAGGGAGAGAGACAGATAGAGAGGGACAGGGAGAGAGTGAGTGACAGAGAGTGAGAGAGGGACAGAGAGAGAGAGACAGAGAGAGAGAGAGAGACAGGGAGAGAGAGAGGGACAGGGAGAGAGAGACAGAGGGACAGGGAGAGAGAGAGGGACAGGGAGAGAGAGAGAGAGAGATGGACAGGGAGAGAGTGAGGGACAGAGAGTGAGAGGGACAGGGAGAGAGAGAGAGGGACAGAGAGAGAGAGAGACAGGTAGAGAGAGTGGGATAGGGAGAGAGAGAGACAGGGTGAGAGAGAGAGACAGGGAGAAAGAGTGACAGGGAGAGACAGGGACAGAGAGAGAGAGAGAGACAGAGAGAGAGAGAGAGGGGAACAGGGAGAGAGAGGGTCAGGGAGAGAGAGAGAGACACGGAGAGAGTGAGAGTGACAGGGAGAGAGTGAGGGACAGAGAGAAAGAGGGACAGGGAGAGAGAGAGCGACAGAGAGAGAGAGGGACACAGAGAGGGAGAGAGGGAGAGAGACATATCGAGAGGGACAGGGAGAGACTGAGCGACAGGGAGAGAGAGAGAGACGGACAGGGAGAGAATGAGGGGCAGAATAGAGAGAGGGGGACAGGGAGAGAGAGAGGGACCGAGAGAGAGAACGACAGGGAGAGAGAGAGGGACAGGGAGTGAGAGAGACAGGGAGAGAGTGAGGGACAGGGAGAGAGCGAGGGACAGAGAAGGAGAGAGAGGGACAGAGAGAGAGGGACAGGGAGAGAGAGAGGGAGGGACAGGGAGAGAGAGAGAGGGACAGGGAGAGAGAGAGGGACAGGAAGAGGGATAGGGACAGGGAGAGAGAGGGACAGGGAGAGAGAGAGGGACAGGGAGAGTGAGAGAGGGACAGGGAGAGAGAGAGACGGACAGGGAGAGATTGAGGGACAGGGAAAGAGAGAGACGGACAGGAAGAGAGAGAGAGCACAGGGAGAGATTGAGGGACAGGGAAAGAGAGAGACGGACAGGAAGAGAGAGAGAGGGACAGGGAGAGAGAGTGAGGGACAGAGAGAGAGGGACAGGGAGAGAGAGAGAGATGGACAGGGAGAGAGAGAGAGAGGGACAGGGAGAGAGAGAGGGACAGGAAGAGGGATAGGGACAGGGAGAGAGAGGGACAGGCAGAGAGAGAGGGAAAGGGAGAGTGAAAGAGTGACAGGGAGAGAGAGAGAGGGACAGGGAGAGAGAGAGACGGACAGGGAGAGAGTGAGGGACATGGAAAGAGAGAGAGGGACAGAGAGAGAGTGAGGGACAGTGAAAGAGAGAGATGGACAAAGAGAGAGAGAGGGACAGGTAGAGAGAGAGAGAGGGACAGGAAGAGAGAGAGAGGGACAGGGAGAGAGAGGGACAGGGAGGGAGTGAGGGACACAGAGAGAGAGGGACAGGGAGAGAGAGAGAGAGAGAGGGGGAGAGAGAGGGACATGGAGAGAGAGAGGGACAGGGAGAGAGAGGGAGGGACAGGGAGAGAGAGAGAGAGGGACAGGGAGAGAGAGAGGGACAGGGAGAGAGAGAGAGGGATATGGAGAGAGTGAGGGACAGAGAGAGAGAGAGGAACAGGGAGAGAGAGGGACAGGGAGAGAGAGGGAGACACGGAGAGAGTGAGAGGGACAGGGAGAGAGACGGACAGGGAGAGAGAGAGCAACAGAGAGAGAGAGGGACAGGGAGAGAGAGGGACAGGGAGAGAGAGAGGGACAGGCAGAGAGAGAGAGAGAGAGAGAGAGGGGGAGAGAGAGGGACATGGAGAGAGAGAGGGACAGGGAGAGAGAGGGAGGGACAGGGAGAGAGAGAGAGAGGGACAGGGAGAGAGAGAGGGACAGGGAGAGAGAGAGAGGGATATGGAGAGAGTGAGGGACAGAGAGAGAGAGAGGAACAGGGAGAGAGAGGGACAGGGAGTGAGAGGGAGACACGGAGAGAGTGAGAGGGACAGGGAGAGAGACGGACAGGGAGAGAGAGAGCAACAGAGAGAGAGAGGGACAGGGAGAGAGAGGGACAGGGAGAGAGAGAGGGACAGGCAGAGAGAGAGAGAGAGAGAGAGGGGGGGGGAGAGAGGGACATGGATAGAGAGAGGGACAGGGAGAGAGAGGGAGGGACAGGGAGAGAGAGAGAGAGGGACAGGGAGAGAGAGAGGGACAGGGAGAGAGAGAGAGGGATATGGAGAGAGTGAGGGACAGAGAGAGAGAGAGGAACAGGGAGAGAGAGGGACAGGGAGTGAGAGGGAGACACGGAGAGAGTGAGAGGGACAGGGAGAGAGACGGACAGGGAGAGAGAGAGCAACAGAGAGAGAGAGGGACAGGAAGAGAGAGGGACAGGGAGAGAGAGAGGGACAGGCAGAGAGAGAGAGGGGACAGGGAGAGAGTGAGGGACAGAGAGAGAGAGGGACAGGGAGAGAGAGAGAGGGACAGGGAAAGAGAGGGACAGGGAGAGAGAGAGGGAGAGGGAGAGAGAGAGAGAGGGACAGGGAGAGAGAGGGACAGGGAGATAGAGGGACCGGGAGAGAGAGAGAGGGACAGGGAGAGAGAGAGAGGGACAGGGCGAGAGTGTGGGATAGGGAGAGAGAGAGACAGGGAGAGAGAGAGAGGGACAGGGAGAGAGAGAGGGACAGGGAGAGAGAGAGAGGGACAGAGAGAGAGAAAGACAGGGAGAGAGTGAGGGACAGGGAGAGGGCGAGGGACAGGGAGAAAGACAGAGAGAGACAGAGGGAGAGGGACAGGGAGGGAGAGAGAGAGGGACAGGGAGAGAGAGAGAGTCACAGGGAGAGAGAGGGACATGAAGAGGGATAGGGACAGGGAGAGAGAGGGACAGGGAGAGAGAGAGGGACAGGGAGAGTGAGAGAAGGACAGGGAGAGAGAGAGAGGGACAGGGAGATAGTGAGGGACAGGGAGAGAGAGGGACAGGGAGAGAGAGAGACAGAGGGACAGGGAGAGAGAGAGGGACAGGGAGAGAGAGAGAGAGAGAGGGAGCGAGAGAGGGACAGGGAGAGAGAGGGACAGGGAGAGAGAGAGAGAGGGACAGGGAGAGAGCGAGGGACAGGGAGAGAGACAGAGATGGATAGGGAGAGAGTGAGGGACAGAGAGCGAGAGGGACAGGGAGAGAGAGAGAGGGACAGAGAGAGAGAGAGAGAGAGACAGGTCGAGAGAGTGGGATAGGGAGAGAGAGAGACAGGGAGAGAGAGAGAGAGGGTCAGGGAGAGAGAGGGACAGGGAGATAGAGGGACATGGAGAGAGAGAGAAGGACAGGGAGAGAGAGAGAGGGACAGGGCGAGAGTGTGGGACAGGGAGAGAGAGGGACAGGGAGAGAGAGTGAGGGACAGAGAGAGAGAGAGACGGACAGGGAGAGAATTAGGGACATGGAAAGAGAGAGAGGGCCAGAGAGGGAGTGAAGGACAGTGAAAGAGAGAGAGGGACAGAGAGAGAGAGAGAGGGACAGGGAGAGAGAAAGAGAGGGACAGAGAGAGAGAGAGAGAGGGACAGGGAGGGAGAGAGAGAGGGACAGGGAGAGAGAGCGAGGGACAGCGAGAGAGAGAGGGACAGGGAGAGAGAACGAGAGAGAGAGAGGGACAGGGAGAGAGAGAGAGGGATAGCGAGAGAGTGAGGGACAGGGAAAGAGAGAGGGACATGGAGAGAGAGAGAGAGGGACAGGGAGAGAGAGAGAGACAGAGGGACAGCGAGAGAGAGAGAGAGAGAAATACAGAGATGGGACACAGAGAGGGAGACAGAAAGACAGAGAGAGAGAGGGACATAGAGAGGGAGAGAGGGACATAGACAGTGAGAGAGGGACAGGGAGGAGGACAGAGGGAGAGAGAGGGACAGAGGAAGAGAGAGGGACAGGGAGAGAGAGAGAGAGAGTGACAGGGATAGAGTGAGGGACAGAGAAAGAGAGAGACGGACAGGGAGAGAGAGAGAGGGACAGGAGAGAGAGAGGAAGAGAGGAGAGAGGGAGAGAGAGGGACGGGGAGAGAGAGAGAGACAAGTTGAGAGTGAGGGACAGGGAGAGGGAGAGAGTGGGACAGGGAGAGAGAGTGAGGGACAGAGAGAGAGGGACAGGGAGAGAGAGAGAGATGGAAAGGGAGAGAGAGAGAGGGACAGGGAGAGAGAGAGGGACAGGAAGAGGGATAGGGACAGGGAGAGAGTGGGACAGGCAGAGAGAGAGGGAAAGGGAGAGTGAGAGAGGGACAGGGAGAGAGAGAGAGGGACAGGGAGAGAGTGAGGGACAGGGATAGAGAGAGACGGACAGGAAGAGAGAGAGGGGGATAGGGAGAGAGAGAGGGACATGGAGAGAGAGAGAGAGAGTGAAAGACAGAGAGAGGGACACCGAGAGGGAGAGAGAAAGACGGAGAGAGTGAGGGACAGGAAGAGGGAGAGAGAGAGGGACAGTGAGAGAGAGGGGGACAGGAAGAGAGATAGGAACAGGGAGAGAGAGGGACAGGGAGAGATAGAGGGACAGGGAGAGAGTGAGAGGGACAGGGAGAGAGTGAGGGACAGGGAAAGAGAGAGAGGGACAGGGAGAGAGAGAGGGACAGGGAGAGAGAGAGAGAGAGAGAGAGAGAGAAAGACAGATAGAGGGACACAGAGAGGGAGATAGAAAGACAGAGAGAGAGAGGGACACAGAGAGGGAGAGAGGGAGAGAGACAGATAGAGAGGGACAAGGAGAGAGTGAGTGACCGAGAGAGAGAGAGGGACAGAGAGAGAGAGAGAGAGGGACAGAGAGACAGAGAGGAACAGGGAGAGAGAGGGACAGGGAGAGATAGAGAGGGACAGAGAGAGAGAAAGACAGGGAGAGAGTGAGGGACAGGGAGAGGGCGAGGGACAGGGAGAAAGAGAGAGAGAGACAGAGGGAGAGGGACAGGGAGGGAGAGAGAGAGGGACAGGGAGAGAGAGAGAGTCACAGGGAGAGAGAGGGACATGAAGAAGGATAGGGACAGGGAGAGAGAGGGACAGGGAGAGAGAGAGGAACAGGGAGAGTGAGAGAGGGACAGGGAGAGAGAGAGAGGGACAGGGAGATAGTGAGGGACAGGGAGAGAGAGGGACAGGGAGAGAGAGACAGAGGGACAGGGAGAGAGAGAGGGACAGGGAGAGAGAGAGAGAGAGAGAGAAAGACAGAGAGAGGGACACAGAGAGGGAGAGAGAAAGACGGAGAGAGTGAGGGACAGGAAGAGGGAGAGAGACGGACAGTGAGAGAGAGGGGGACAGGAACAGAGATAGGGACAGGGAGAAAGAGGGACAGGGAGAGTGAGAGGGACAGGGAGAGAGAGAGAGGGACAGGGAGAGAGTGAGGGACAGGGAAAGAGAGAGAGGGACAGGGAGAGAGAAAGGGACAGGGAGAGAGAGAGAGAGAGAGAGAGAGAAACAGAGAGAGGGACACAGAGAGGCTGATAGAAAGACAGACAGCGAGAGGGCCACAGAGAGGGAGAGAGGGAGAGAGACAGATAGAGAGGGACAGGGAGAGAGTGAGTGACAGGGAGAGAGAGGGACAGTGAGAGAGAGACGGATAGAGAGAGAGAGTGAGAGACCGGGAGAGAGAGAGAGGGACAGGGAGAGAGAGACAGAGGGACAGGGAGAGAGAGAGAGAGATGGACAGGGAGAGAGTGAGGGACAGAGAGCGAGAGGGACAGGGAGAGAGAGAGAGGGACAGAGAGAGAGAGAGAGACAGGTAGAGAGAGTGGGATAGGGAGAGAGAGAGACAGGGAGAGAGAGAGAGGGACGGGGGAGAGAGAGGGAGAGGGAGAGAGAGAGAGGGACAGAGAGAGAGGTACAGGGAGAGAGAGCGACAGGGAGAGAGAGGGACAGAGAGAGAGAGAGAGAGGGACAGAGAGAGAGAGAGAGAGAGGAACAGGGAGAGAGAGAGGATCAGGGAGAGAGAGACACGGAGAGAGTGAGAGGGATAGGGAGAGAGTGAGGGACAGAGAGAGTGAGGCACAGGGTGAGAGAGAGCGACAGAGAGAGAGAGGGACAGGGAGAGAGAGGGACAGGGAGAGAGAGAGAGGGACAGGGAGAGAGAGAGGGGGGACAGGGAGAGAGTGAGCGACAGAGAGAGAGACGGACAGGGAGAGAGAATGAGGGACAGAGAGAGAGAGGGACAGGGACAGAGAGGGACAGGGAGAGAGAGAGGGAGAGGCAGAGAGAGAGAGAGAGGGACAGGGAGAGAGAGCGACAGGGAGAGAGAGAGAGACAGTGAGATAGAGAGAGACATAGAGAGAGGGACAGGGAGAGTGAGGGACAGGTAGAGAGAGGGAGGGAGAGGGAGAGAGAGAGAGAGGGACAGGGAGAGAGAGAGGGACAGGGAGAGAGAGAGGGACAGGGAGAGAGAGAGAGAGGGACATGGAGAGAGTTAGGGACAGAGAGAGAGAGAGGAACAGGGAGAGAGAGAGGGACAGGAGAGAGAGAGAGCGCCACGGAGAGAGTGAGAGGGACAGGGAGAGAGAGGGACAGGGAGAGAGAGAGCAACAGAGAGAGAGAGGGACAGGGAGAGAGATGGACAGGGAGAGAGAGAGGGACAGGCATAGAGAGAGAGCGGACAGGGAGAGAATGAGGGACAGAGAGAGAGAGGGACAGGGAGAGAGAGAGGGACAGGTAAAGAGAGGGACAGGGAGAGAGAGAGAGGGAGAGGGAGAGAGAGAGAGAGGGAGAGGGAGAGAGAGGGACAGGGAGACAGAGGGACACGGAGAGAGAGAGAGGGACAGGGAGAGAGAGAGAGGGGGACAGGGCGAGAGTGTGAGGGACAGAGAGAGAGAGAGAGACGGACAGGGAGAGAGTGAGGGACATGGAAAGAGAGAGAGGGACAGAGAGAGAGTGAGGGACAGTGAAAGAGAGAGAGGGAGAGAGAGAGAGAGGGACAGGTAGAGAGAGAGAGAGGAACAGGAAGAGAGTGAGAGAGGGACAGGGAGAGAGAGAGAGGGACAGGGAGAGAGAAAGAGAGGGACAGAGAGAGAGGGAGAGGGACAGGGAGGGAGAGAGAGAGGGACAGGGAGAGAGAGAGAGGGACAGCGAGAGAGAGAGGGACAGCGAGAGAGAGAGGGAGAGAGAGAGAGAGGGACAGGGAGAGAGAGAGAGGGACAGCGAGAGAGTGAGGGACAGGGAAAGAGAGAGGGACATGGAGAGAGAGAGAGGGACAGGGAGAGAGAGAGATAGAGGGACAGCGAGAGCGAGAGGGAGAGAAACACAGAGATGGGACACAGAGAGGGAGACATAAAGACAGAGAGAGAGAGGGACATAGAGAGGCAGAGAGGGACATAGACAGAGAGAGAGGGACAGGGAGAGAGAGAGAGGGACAGGGAGAGAGGGAGAGGGACATGGAGAGAGTGAGGGACAGAGAGAGAGTGAGGAACAGGGAGAGAGAGAGGGACAGGGAGAGAGAGAGACACGGAGAGAGTGAGAGGGACAGGGAGAGAGAGGGACAGGGAGAGAGAGAGGGACAGGCATAGAGAGAGAGCGGACAGGGAGAGAGTGAGGGACAGAGAGAGAGAGGGACAGGGAGAGAGTGAGAGGGACAGGGAAAGAGAGGGACAGGGAGACAGAGGGACACGGAGAGAGAGAGAGGGACAGGGAGAGAGAGAGAGGGACAGGGCGAGAGTGAGGGACATGGAACGAGAGAGAGGGACAGAGAGAAAGTGAGGGACAGTGAAAGTGAGAGAGGGACAGAGAGAGAGAGAGGGGCAGGGAGAGAGAGAGAGAGAGGGACAGGGAGAGAGAGCGACAGGGAGAGAGAGAGACAGTGAGATAGAGAGAGACATAGAGAGAGGGACAGGGAGAGTGAGGGACAGGGAGAGAGAGAGGGAGGGAGAGGGAGAGAAAGAGGGACAGGGAGAGAGAGAGGGACAGGGAGAGAGAGAGAGAGGGACATGGAGAGAGTGAGGGACAGAGAGAGAGACGGACAGGGAGAGAGAATGAGGGACAGAGAGAGAGAGGGACAGGGAGAGAGAAGGACAGGGAGAGAGAGAAGGAGAGGGAGAGAGAGAGGGACAGGGAGAGAGAGAGGGACTGGGAGAGAGAGAGACAGTGAGATAGAGAGAGACATAGAGAGAGGGACAGGGAGAGTGAGGGACAGGGAGAGAGAGGGAGGGAGAGGGAGAGAGAGAGGGACAGGCAGAGAGAGAGGGACAGGGAGAGAGAGAGAGAGGGACATGGAGAGAGTGAGGGACAGAGAGAGAGAGAGGAACAGGGAGAGAGAGAGGGACAGGGAGAGAGAGCGCCACGGAGAGAGAGAGAGGGACAGGGAGAGAGAGTGGGACAGGGAGAGAGAGAGAGAGGGACATGGAGAGAGTGAGGGACAGAGAGAGAGAGAGAGCAACAGAGAGAGAGAGGGACAGGGAGAGAGAGGGACAGGGAGAGAGAGAGGGACAGGCATAGAGAGAGAGCGGACAGGGAGAGAATGAGGGACAGAGAGAGAGAGGGACAGGGAGAGAGAGAGGGACAGGTCAAGAGAGGGACAGGGAGAGAGAGAGAGGGAGAGGGAGAGAGAGAGAGAGGGACAGGGAGAGAGAGGGACAGGGAGACAGAGGGACACGGAGAGAGAGAGAGGGACAGGAGAGAGAGAGAGGGGGACAGGGCGATAGTGTGAGGGACAGAGAGAGAGAGAGAGACGGACAGGGAGAGAGTGAGGGACATGGAAAGAGAGAGAGGGATAGAGAGAGAGTGAGGGACAGTGAAAGAGAGAGAGGGAGAGAGAGAGAGAGAGGGACAGGTAGAGAGAGAGAGAGAGGGACAGGAAGAGAGTGAGAGAGGGACAGGGAGAGAGAGAGAGGGACAGGGAGAGAGAAAGAGAGGGACAGAGAGAGAGGGAGAGGGACAGGGAGGAGAGAGAGAGGGACAGGGAGAGAGAGAGGGACAGCGAGAAGAGAGAGGGACAGGGAGAGAGAGAGGGAGAGAGAGAGAGAGGGACAGGGAGAGAGAGAGGGACAGCGAGAGAGTGAGGGACAGGAAAGAGAGAGGGACAGGGAGAGAGAGGGACAGGGAGAGAGAGAGGGACAGGCATAGAGAGAGAGCGGACAGGGAGAGAGTGAGGGACAGAGAGAGAGAGGGACAGGGAGAGAGTGAGAGGGACAGGGAAAGAGAGGACAGGGAGACAGAGGGACACGGAGAGAGAGAGAGAGGGACAGGGAGATAGAGAGAGGGACAGGGCGAGAGTGTGAGGGACAGAGAGAGAGAGAGAGACGGACAGGGAGAGAGTGAGGGACATGGAAAGAGAGAGAGGGACAGAGAGAAAGTGAGGGACAGTGAAAGAGAGAGAGGGACAGAGAGAGAGGGACAGGGAGAGAGAGAGAGAGGGACAGGGAGAGAGAGAGAGAGGGACGGGAAGAGAGAGAGAGAGGGACAGGGAGAGAGAGAGAGGGACAGGGGAGAGAGGGACAGGGAGAGAGAAAGAGAGGGACAGAGAGAGAGGGAGAGGAACAGGGAGGGAGAGTGAGAGGGACAGGGAGAGAGAGAGAGGGATAGCGAGAGAGTGAGGGACAGGGAAAGAGAGAGGGACATGGAGAGAGAGAGAGAGAGGGACAGGGAGAGAGAGAGATAGAGGGACAGCGAGAGCGAGAGAGAGAGAAAGACAGAGATGGGACACAGAGAGGGGGACAGAAAGACAGAGTGAGAGAGGGACATAGAGAGGGAGAGAGGGACATAGACAGAGAGAGAGGGAGAGGGAGAGAGTGAGGGACAGAGAAGAGAGTGGTACAGAGAAAGAGAGAGGGACAGGAGAGAGAGAGAGAGGGACAGGGAGAGAGTGAGGGACAGAGCGGGAGAGAGACGGACAGGGAGAGAGAGAGAGGGACAGAGAGTGAGAAAGACAGGGAGTGAGAGAGAGGGACGGGGAGAGAGAGAGACAAGTTGAGAGTGAGGACAGGGAGTGGGAGAGAGAGGGCAGGGAGAGAGAGAGGGACAGAGAGAGGGGGACAGGGAGAGAGTGAGGGACAGGGAGAGAGAGAGGGTCCTGGGAGAGAGAGAGAGGGACATGGAGAGAATGAGGGGCAGAATAGAGAGAGGGGGACAGGGAGAGAGAGAGAGGGACATGGAGAGAATGAGGGGCAGAATAGAGAGAGGGGGACAGGGAGAGAGAGAGAGGGACAGAGAGAGAGAGTGAGGGACAGGGAAAGAGCGACACGGACAGGAAGAGAGAGAGAAGGACAGGGAGAGAGAGAGAGAGGAACAGGAGAGAGAGAGAGAGAGATAGAAAGACGGAGAGAGTGAGGGACAGGAAGAGGGAGAGAGAGGGACAGTGAGAGAGAGAGGGACAGAAAGAGAGATAGGGACAGGGGAAAGAGTGAGGGACTGGGAAAGAGAGAGAGGGACAGGGAGAGAGAGAGGGACAGGAGAGAGAGAGAGCGTGAAAGACAGAGAGAGGGACACAGAGAGGGAGATAGAAAAACAGAGAGAGAGAGGACACAGAGAGGGAGAGAGGGAGAGAGACAGATAGAGAGGGACAGGGAGAGTGTGAGTGACAGAGAGAGAGAGAGAGGGACAGAGAGAGAGAGGGACAGGGAGAGAGAGAGAGGGGGACAGGGAGAGAGAGGGACAGTGATAGAGACAGGGACAGAGAGAGAGTGAGAGAGACAGGGAGAGAGAGGGACAGGGAGAGAGAGTGACAGGGAGAGAGAGAGAGGGACAGGGAGAGAATGAGGGGCAGAATAGAGAGAGGGGGGACAGGGAGAGAGAGAGAGGGACAGAGAGAGAGTCAGGGACAGGGAAAGAGCGAGACGGACAGGAAGAGAGAGAGAGGGCCAGGAGAGAGAGAGAGGAACAGGGAGAGAGAGAGAGATAGAAAGACGGAGAGAGTGAGGGACAGAAACAGGGAGGGAGGCGGACAGTGAGAGAGAGAGGGACAGAAAGATAGCGACAGGGAAAGAGCGAGGGACAGGGAAAGAGAGAGAGGTACAGGGAGAGAGACAGGGAGAGGAACAGGGAGAGAGAGAGGGACAGGGAGAGAGAGGGACAGGGAGAGAGAGACAGAGGAGGGACAGGAAGAGAGAGAGGGACAGGGAGAGAGAGAGAGAGAGGGAAAGAGAGAGGGACAGGGAGAGAGAGGGACAGGGAGAGAGAGAGGGACAGGGAGAGAGCGAGGGACGGGGAGAGAGAGAGAGGATGGACAGGGAGAGGAGTGAGGGACAGAGAGCGAGAGGGACAGGGAGAGAGAGAGAGGGACAGAGAGAGAGAGAGAGACAGGTAGAGAGAGTGGGATAGGGAGAGAGAGAGACAGGGAGAGAGAGAGAGGGACAGGGAGAGAGAGAGGGACAGGGGAGAGAGAGAGAGGGACAGAGAGAGAGGGACAGGGAGAGAGAGCGACAGGGAGAGAGAGGGACAGAGAGAGAGAGAGAGAGAGAGAGGGACAGAGAGAGAGAGGAACAGGGAGAGAGAGACGGACAGGGAGAGAGAGAGAGACACGGAGAGAGTGAGAGGGACAGGAGAGAATGAGGGACTAGAGAGAGAGAGGGACAGGGAGAGAGAGAGAGAGGGACAGAGAGAGAGAAAGACAGGGAGAGAGAGAGAGACAGGGAGTGAGAGAGACAGGGAGAGAGTGAGGGACAGGGAGAGAGCGAGGGACAGAGAGAAGAGAGAGAGAGACAGAGAGAGAGGGACAGGGAGGGAGAGAGAGAGGGACAGGGAGAAAGAGAGCGTCATAGGGAGAGAGAGGGACAGGAAGAGGGATAGGGACAGGGAGAGAGAGGGGACAGGGGAGAGAGAGAGGGACAGGGAGAGTGAGAGAGGGACAGGGAGAGAGAGTGAGGGGACAGGGAAAGAGAGAGAGGGACAGGAAGAGAGAGAGAGGGACAGGGAGAGAGAGAGAGGGACAGGGAGAGAGAGAGAGAGAAAGACAGAGAGAGGGACACAGAGTGGGAGAGAGAAAGACGGAGAGAGTGAGGGACAGGAAGAGGTAGAGAGAGGGACAGTGAGAGAGGACGGGGGACAGGAAGAGAGATAGGGACTGGGAGAAAGAGGGACAGGGAGAGTGAGAGGGGACAGGGGAGAGAGAGAGAGGGACAGGGAGAGAGTGAGGGACAGGGAAAGAGAGAGAGGGACAGGGAGAGAGTGAGGGGACAGGGAGAGAGAGAGAGAGAAAGACAGAGAGAGGGACACGGAGAGGGTGATAGAAAGACAGAGAGAGAGAGGGACACAGAGAGGGAGAGAGGGAGAGAGACAGATAGAGAGGGACAGGGAGAGAGTGAGTGACAGAAAGAGGAGGGAGAGAGGGACAGAGAGAGAGAGGGACACAGAGAGAGAGAGAGGGGACAGGGAGAGATAGGTACAGTGAGAGAGAAAGGACAGAGAGAGATTGAGAGTGACAGGGAGAGAGATAGAGGGACAGGGAGAGAGAGAGACAGAGGGACAGGGAGAGAGAGAGGGACAGGGAGAGAGACAGAGAGAGAGGGAGAGAGAGAGGGGACAGGGAGAGAGAGAGAGAGGGACAGGAGAGAGCGAGGGACAGGGAGAGAGAGAGAGAGAGATGGACAGGGAGAGAGTGAGGGAAAGAGAGCGAGAGGGACAGGGATAGAGAGAGAGGGACCGAGAGAGAGAGAGACAGGTAGAGACAGTGGGATAGGGAGAGAGAGAGACAGGGAGAGAGAGAGAGGGACAGGGAGAGAGAGAGGGAGAGGGAGAGAGAGGAGGGACAGAGAGAGAGGGACAGGAAGAGAGAGCGACAGGGAGAGAGAGGGACAGAGAGAGAGAGAGAGAGGGGACAGAGAGAGAGAGAGAGAGAGAGGAACAGGGAGAGAGAGAGGGTCAGGAAGAGAGAGAGAGACAAGGAGAGAGTGAGAGGGACAGGGAGAGAGCGAGGGACATAGAGCGAGAGGGACAGGGAGAGAGAGAGAGAGGGACAGGGAGAGAGAAAGACAGGGAGAGAGAGAGGGACAGGGAGTGAGAGAGACAGGGAGAGCGTGAGGGACAGGGAGAGAGCGAGGGACAGAGAGAAAGAGAGAGAGAGACAGAAAGAGAGGGACAGGGAGGGAGAGAGAGAGGAACAGGGAGAGAGAGAGAGTCACAGGGAGAGAGAGGGACAGTAAGAGGGATAGGGACAGGGAGAGAGAGAGGGACAGGGAGAGCGAGAGAGGGACAGGGATATAGTGAGGGACAGGGAAAGAGAGGGAGGGACAGGAAGAGAGAGAGAGAGAGAAAGACAGAGAGAGAGACACAGAGAGGGAGAGAGAAAGACGGAGAGAGTGAGGGACAGGAAGAGGGAGAGAGAGGGACAGTGAGAGAGAGGGGGACAGGAATAGAGATAGGGACAGGGAGAAAGAGGGACAGGAAGAGTGAGGGACAGGGAAAGAGTGAGAGGGACAGGGACAGAGAGAGGGGACAGGGAGAGAGAGAGAGAGAAAGACAGAGAGAGGGACACAGAGAGGGTGATAGAAAGACAGAGAGAGAGGGACTCAGAGAGGGAAAGAGGGAGAGAGACAGATAGAGAGGGACAGGGAGAGAGTGAGTGACAGAGAAAGGGAGAGGGACAGAGAGAGAGAGGGACAGAGAGAGGGAGAGAGAGGGACAGGGAGAGAGAGGGACAGTGAGAGAGAGAGGGACAGAGAGAGATTGTGAGAGACAGGGAGAGAGAGAGAGAGGGGACAGGGAGAGAGAGACAGAGGGACAGGGAGAGAGAGTGGGACAGGTAGAGAGAGAGAGGGGCAGGGAGAGAGAGGGACAGTGAGAGAGAGAGGGACAGAGAGAGATTGAGAGAGATAGGGAGAGAGAGAGAGGGACAGGGAGAGAGAGGGACAGTGAGAGAGAGAGGGACAGAGAGAGATTGAGAGAGACAGGGAGAGAGAGAGAGAGAGGGACAGGGAGAGAGAGACAGAGGGACAGGGAGAGAGAGAGGGACAGGGAGAGAGACAGACAGAGAGGGAGAGAGAGAGAGGGACAGGGAGAGAGAGAGAGAGATGGACAGGGAGAGAGTGAGGGAAAAGAGAGCGAGAGGGACAGGGAGAGAGAGAGGGACAGAGAGAGAGAGAGAGACAGGTAGAGAGAGTGGGATAGTGAGAGAGAGAGACAGGAGAGAGAGAGAGGGGACAGGGAGAGAGAGAGGGAGAGGGAGAGAGAGAGAGGGACAGAGAGAGAGGGAAGGGAGAGAGAGTGACAGGAAGAGAGAGGGACAGAGAGAGAGAGAGAGAGAGAGAGGGACAGGGAGAGATTGAGAGAGAGGAAACAGGGAGAGAGAGAGGGTCAGGGAGAGAGAGAGCAACAGAGAGAGAGAGGGACAGGGAGAGAGAGAGGGACAGGCAGAGAGAGAGAGAGGGGACAGGGAGAGAGTGGAACAGGGAGAGAGAGAGGGAGAGGGAGAGCGAGAGAGAGGGACAGGGAGAGAGAGGGACAGGGAGACAGAGGGGACAGGGGAGAGAGAGAGAGGGACAGGGAGAGAGAGAGAGGGACAGGGCGAGAGTGTGGGACAGGGAGAGAGAGTGACAGGGAGAGAGAGTGAGGGACAGAGAGAGAGAGAGAGGACGGACTTGGAGAGAGTGAGGGACATGGAAAGAGAGAGAGGGACAGAGAGAGAGTGAGGGACAGTGAAAGAGAGAGAAGGAGAAAGAGAGAGGGACAGGTAGAGAGAGAGAGAGGGACAGGAAGAGAGAGAGAGAGGGACAGGGAGAGAGAGAGAGGGACAGGGAGAGAGAAAGAGAGGGACAGAGACAGAGGGAGAGGGACAGGGGAGGGAGAGAGACAGGGACAGGGAGAGAGAGAGAGGGACAGCGAGAGAGTGAGGGACAGGGAAAGAGAGAGGGACATGGAGAGAGAGAGAGAGAGGGACAGGGAGAGAGAGAGATAGAGGGACAGTGAGAGCGAGAGAGAGAGAAAGACAGAGATGGGACGCAGAGAGGGAGACAGAAAGACAGAGAGAGAGAGGGACATAGAGAGGGAGAGAGGGACATAGACAGAGAGAGAGGGACAGGGAGAGAGTGAGGGACAGAGGGAGAGATGGACAGAGAAAGAGAGAGGAACAGGGAGAGAGAGAGAGAGGGACAGGGAGAGAGTGAGGGACAGAGAGAGAGAGCGACGGACAGGGAGAGAGAGAGGGACAGAGAGAGAGAAAGACAGGGAGTGAGAGAGATGGACGGGGAGAGAGAGAGAGACAATTTGAGAGTGAGGGACCGGGAGAGAGAGAGAGGGGCAGTGAGAGAGAGAGGGACAGAGAGAGGGGGACAGGGAGAGAGTGAGGGACAGGGAGAGAGCGAGGGACAGGGAGAGAGAGAGAGGGACAGGGAGAGAATGAGGGGCAGAATAGAGAGAGGTGACAGGGTGAGAGAGAGACGGACAGAGAGAGAGTGAGGGACAGGGAAAGAGAGAGACGGACAGGAAGAGAGAGAGAGAGGGACAGGGAGAGAGAGAGAGAGATAGAGAAAGAGAGAGTGGGGGGACACGAAGAGGGAGAGAGAGGGACAGTGAGAGAGAGAGGGACAGAAAGAGAGATAGGGACAGGGAAAGAGTGAGGGACAGGGAAAGAGAGAGAGGTACAGGGAGAGAGAGAGGGAGAGGGAGGAGGAGAGAGAGAGGGACAGGGAGAGAGTGAGGGATAGGGAAAGAGAGAGAGGGACAGGGAGAGAGAGAGAGGAACAGGGAGAGAGAGAGAGAGAGAGTGAAAGACAGAGAGAGGTACACAGAGAGGGAGATAGAAAAACAGAGAGAGAGAGGACACAGAGAGGGAGAGAGGGAGCGAGACAGATAGAGAGGGACAGGGAGAGAGTGAGTGACAGAGAGAGTGAGGGACAGAGAGAGAGGGACAGAGAGAGAGAGGGACAGGGAGAGAGAGAGTGGGACAGGGAGAGAGAGGGACAGTGACAGAGAGAGGGACAGAGAGAGAGTGAGAGAGACAGGAGAGAGAGAGAGGACAGGGAGAGAGAGCAGGGACAGGGAGAGAGAGACAGAGGGACAGTGAGAGAGAGAGGGACAGGGAGAGAGCGAAGGACAGGGAGAGAGAGAGAGAGATAGGACAGGGAGAGAGTGAGGAACAGTGATCGAGAGGGACAGGGAGAGAGAGAGAGAGGGACACAGAGAGAGAGAGACATGTAGAGAGAGTGGGATAGGGAGAGAGAGAGAAAGACAGGGAGAGAGGGACAGGGAGAGAGAGCGACAGGGAGAGAGAGGGACAGAGAGAGAGAGGGACAGGGGGGGGAGGGGGGGGGGGGGGGGGGGAGAGACGGACAGGGACAGAAAGCGACAGGGAGAGAGAGGGACAGAGAGAGAGAGAGTGAGAGAGAGGGACAGAGAGAGAGATAGCGACAGGGAAAGAGTGAGGGACAGGGAAGGAGAGAGGGACAGGGAGAGAGAGGGACAGGGAGAGAGAGACAGAGGCGGACGGGAGAGAGAGAGAGGGACAGGGAGAGAGAGAGAGAGAGGGAAAGAGAGAGGGACAGGGAGAGAGAGGGACAGGGAGGAGAGAGAGAGAGGGGACAGGGAGAGGAGCGAGGGACGGGGAGATAGAGAGAGAGATGGACAGGGAGGAGAGTGAGGGACAGAGAGCGAGAGGGACAGGGAGAGATAGAGAGGGACAGGGAGAGAGAGAGAGGGACAGAGAGAGAGGGACAGGGAGAGAGAGCGACAGGGAGAGAGAGGGACAGAGAGAGAGAGAGAGAGAGAGAGAGAGGGGACAGAGAGAGAGAGAGGAACTGGGAGAGAGAGACGGACAGGGAGAGAGAGAGAGACACGGAGAGAGTGAGAGGGACAGGGAGAGAGTGAGGGGACAGGGGAAAGAGAGAGAGGGACAGGGAGAGAGTGAGGGACAGGGAGAGAGAGAGAGAGAAAGACAGAGAGAGGGACACAGAGACGGTGATAGAAAGACAGAGAGAGAGAGGGACACAGAGAGGGAGAGAGGGGAGAGAGACAGATAGAGAGGGACAGGGAGAGAGTGAGTGACAGACAGAGAGAGAGGGACAGAGAGAGAGAGGGACAGAGAGAGAGAGAGAGGGACAGCGAGGAGAGGAGGGACAGTGAGAGAGAGAGGGACAGAGAGAGATTGAGAGAGACAGGGGTAGAGTGAGAGGGACAGGGAGAGAGAGACAGACGGACAGGGAGAGAGAGAGGGACAGGGAGAGAGACAGAGAGTGAGGGACAGAGAGAGAGAGGGACAGGGAGAGAGAGATAGGGACAGAGAGAGAGAACAAGACAGGGAGAGAGAGAGGGACAGGGAGTGAGAGAGACAGGGAGAGAGTGAGGGGCAGGGAGGAGAGCGAGGGACAGAGAGAGAGGGACAGGAAGAGAGAGCGACAGGGAGAGAGAGGGACAGAGAGAGAGAGAGAGAGAGAGAGGGACAGAGAGAGAGAGAGAGAGAGGAACAGGGAGAGAGAGAGGGTCAGGAAGAGAGAGAGAGACAAGTAGAGAGTGAGAGGGACAGGGAGAGAGTGAGGGACATAGAGCGAGAGGGACAGGGAGAGAGAGAGAGAGGGACAGGGAGAGAGAAAGACAGGGAGAGAGAGAGAGGGACAGGAGTGAGAGAGACAGGGAGAGCGTGAGGGACAGGGAGAGAGCGAGGGACAGAGAGAAAGAGAGAGAGAGACAGAAAGAGAGGGACAGGGGAGGGAGAGAGAGAGGAACAGGAGAGAGAGAGAGAGTCAACAGGGAGAGAGAGGGACAGTAAGAGGATAGGGACAGGGAGAGAGAGAGGGACAGGGAGAGAGAGAGGGACAGGGAGAGCGAGAGAGGGACAGGGATATAGTGAGGGACAGGGAAAGAGAGGGAGGGACAGGAAGAGAGAGAGAGAGAGAAAGACAGAGAGAGAGGACACAGAGAGGGAGAGAGAAAGACGGAGAGAGTGAGGGACAGGAAGAGGAGAGAGAGGGACAGTGAGAGAGAGGGGGACAGGAATAGAGATAGGGACAGGGAGAAGAGGGACAGGAAGAGTGAGGGACAGGGAAAGAGAGAGAGGGACAGGGAGAGAGAGAGGGACGAGAGGAGACAGGAGAGAGAGAGAGAAAGACAGAGAGAGGGACACAGAGAGGGTGATAGAAAGACAGAGAGAGAGGGGACTCAGAGAGGGAAAGAGGGAGAGAGACAGATAGAGAGGGACAGGGAGAGAGTGAGTGAGACAGAGAAAGGGAGAGGGACAGAGAGAGAGAGGGACAGAGAGAGAGAGAGAGAGGGACAGGAGAGAGAGGGACAGTGAGAGAGAGAGGGACAGAGAGAGATTGTGAGAGACAGGGAGAGAGAGAGAGAGTGACAGGGAGAGAGAGACAGAGGGACAGGAGAGAGAGAGTGGGACAGGTAGAGAGAGAGAGGGGCAGGGAGAGAGAGAGGGACAGTGAGAGTGAGAGGGACAGAGAGAGATTGAGAGAGATAGGGAGAGAGAGAGAGGGACAGGGAGAGAGAGGGACAGTGAGAGAGAGAGGGACAGAGAGAGATTGAGAGAGACAGGGAGAGAGAGAGAGAGAGGGGACAGGAGAGAGAGACAGAGGGACAGGGAGAGAGAGAGGGACAGGGAGAGAGACAGACAGAGAGGTGAGAGAGAGAGGGACAGGGAGAGAGAGAGAGGGGGGACAGGGAAAGGCGAGGGACAGGGAGAGAGAGAGAGAGATGGACAGGGAGAGAGTGAGGGAAAGAGAGCGAGAGGGACAGGGAGAGAGAGAGGGACAGAGAGAGAGAGGAGACAGGTAGAGAGAGTGGGATAGTGAGAGGAGAGAGACAGGGAGAGAGAGAGAGGGACAGGGAGAGAGAGAGGGAGAGGGAGAGAGAGAGAGGGACAGAGAGAGAGGGAAGGGAGAGAGAGTGACAGGAAGAGAGAGGGACAGAGAGAGAGAGAGAGAGAGAGAGGGACAGGGAGAGATTGAGAGAGAGGAACAGGGAGAGAGAGAGAGGGTCAGGGAGAGAGAGAGCACAGAGAGAGAGAGGGACAGGGAGAGAGAGAGGGACAGGCAGAGAGAGAGAGAGGGGACAGGGGAGAGAGTGGAACAGGGAGAGAGAGAGGGAGAGGGAGAGCGAGAGAGAGGGACAGGGAGAGAGAGGGGACAAGGGAGACAGAGGGACAGGGAGAGAGAGAGAGGGACAGGGAGAGAGAGAGAGGGACAGGGCGAGAGTGTGGGACAGGGAGAGAGAGTGACAGGGAGAGAGAGTGAGGGACAGAGAGAGAGAGAGACGGACTTGGAGGAGAGTGAGGGACATGGAAAGAGAGAGAGGGACAGAGAGAGAGTGAGGGACAGTGAAAGAGAGAGAAGGAGAGAGAGAGAGGGACAGGTAGAGAGAGAGAGAGGGACAGAAGAGAGAGAGAGAGGGACAGGGAGAGAGAGAGAGGGACAGGGAGAGAGAAAGAGAGGGACAGAGACAGAGGGAGAGGGACAGGGAGGGAGAGAGACAGGGACAGGGAGAGAGAGAGAGAGGACAGCGAGAGAGTGAGGGACAGGGAAAGAGAGAGGGACATGGAGAGAGAGAGAGAGAGGGGACAGGGAGAGAGAGAGATAGAGGGACAGTGAGAGCGAGAGAGAGAGAAAGACAGAGATGGGACGCAGAGAGGGAGACAGAAAGACAGAGAGAGAGAGGGACATATAGAGGGAGAGAGGGACCATAGACAGAGAGAGAGGGACAGGGAGAGAGTGAGGGACAGAGGGAGAGATGGACAGAGAAAGAGAGAGGAACAGGGAGAGAGAGAGAGAGGGACAGGGAGAGAGTGAGGGACAGAGAGAGAGAGCGACGGACAGGGAGAGAGAGAGGGACAGAGAGAGAGAAAGACAGGGAGTGAGAGAGATGGACGGGGAGAGAGAGAGGGGGACAGGGAGAGAGTGAGGGACAGGGAGAGAGCGAGGGACAGGGAGAGAGAGAGAGGGACAGGGAGAGAATGAGGGGCAGAATAGAGAGAGGTGACAGGGTGAGAGAGAGACGGACAGAGAGAGAGTGAGGGACAGGGAAAGAGAGAGACGGACAGGAAGAGAGAGAGAGAGGGACAGGGAGAGAGAGAGAGAGATAGAGAAAGAGAGAGTGGGGGACAGGAAGAGGGAGAGAGAGGGACAGTGAGAGAGAGAGGGACAGAAAGAGAGATAGGGACAGGGAAAGAGTGAGGGACAGGGAAAGAGAGAGAGGTACAGGGAGAGAGAGAGGGAGAGGGAGGGAGAGAGAGAGGGACAGGGAGAGAGTGAGGGATAGGGAAAGAGAGAGAGGGACAGGGAGAGAGAGAGAGGAACAGGGAGAGAGAGAGAGAGAGAGTGAAAGACAGAGAGAGGGACACAGAGAGGGAGATAGAAAAACAGAGAGAGAGAGGACATATAGAGGGAGAGAGGGAGCGAGACAGATAGAGAGGGATAGGGAGAGAGTGAGTGACAGAGAGAGTGAGGGACAGAGAGAGAGGGACAGAGAGAGAGAGGGACAGGGAGAGAGAGAGTGGGACAGGGAGAGAGAGGGACAGTGACAGAGAGAGGGACAGAGAGAGAGTGAGAGAGACAGGGAGAGAGAGAGGGACAGGGAGAGAGAGGGACAGGGAGAGAGAGACAGAGGGACAGTGAGAGAGAGAGGGACAGGGAGAGAGCGAAGGACAGGGAGAGAGAGAGAGAGATAGACAGGGAGAGAGTGAGGAACAGTGATCGAGAGGGACAGGGAGAGAGAGAGAGAGGGACACAGAGAGAGAGAGACATGTAGAGAGAGTGGGATAGGGAGAGAGAGAGAAAGACAGGGAGAGAGGGACAGGGAGAGAGAGCGACAGCGAGAGAGAGAGGGACAGAGAGAGAGAGGGACAGAGAGAGACGGACAGGGACAGAAAGCGACAGGGAGAGAGAGGGACAGAGAGAGAGAGAGTGAGAGAGAGGGACAGAGAGAGAGATAGCGACAGGGAAAGAGTGAGGGACAGGGAAGGAGAGAGGGACAGGGAGAGAGAGGGACAGGGAGAGAGAGACAGAGGGACGGGGAGAGAGAGAGGGACAGGGAGAGAGAGAGAGAGAGGGAAAGAGAGAGGGACAGGGAGAGAGAGGGACAGGGAGAGAGAGAGAGAGGGACAGGGAGAGAGCGAGGGACGGGGAGAGAGAGAGAGAGATGGACAGGGAGAGAGTGAGGGACAGAGAGCGAGAGGGACAGGGAGAGATAGAGAGGGACAGGGAGAGAGAGAGAGGGACAGAGAGGGACAGGGAGAGAGAGCGACAGGGAGAGAGAGGGACAGAGAGAGAGAGAGAGAGAGAGAGAGAGGGACAGAGAGAGAGAGAGGAACAGGGAGAGAGAGACGGACAGGGAGAGAGAGAGAGACACGGAGAGAGTGAGAGGGACAGGGAGAGAGTGAGGGACAGGGAAAGAGAGAGAGGGACAGGGAGAGAGTGAGGGACAGGGAGAGAGAGAGAGAGAAAGACAGAGAGAGGGACACAGAGACGGTGATAGAAAGACAGAGAGAGAGAGGGACACAGAGAGGGAGAGAGGGAGAGAGACAGATAGAGAGGGACAGGGAGAGAGTGAGTGACAGACAGAGAGAGAGGGACAGAGAGAGAGAGGGACAGAGAGAGAGAGAGAGGGACAGCGAGAGAGAGGGACAGTGAGAGAGAGAGGGACAGAGAGAGATTGAGAGAGACAGGGGTAGAGTGAGAGGGACAGGGAGAGAGAGACAGACGGACAGGGAGAGAGAGAGGGACAGGGAGAGAGACAGAGAGTGAGGGACAGAGAGAGAGAGGGACAGGGAGAGAGAGATAGGGACAGAGAGAGAGAACAAGACAGGGAGAGAGAGAGGGACAGGGAGTGAGAGAGACAGGGAGAGAGTGAGGGGCAGGGAGAGAGCGAGGGACAGAGAGAAAGAGAGAGAGACAGAGAGAGAGAGGGACAGGGAGGGAGAGAGAGAGGGACAGGGAGAGAGAGAGAGTCACAGGGAGAGAGTGGGACAGGAAGAGGGATAGGGACAGGGAGAGAGAGGGACAGGGAGAGAGAGGGACAGGGAGAGAGAGAGGGACAGGGAGAGTAAGAGAAGGACAGGGAGAGAGAGAGGGGGACAGGGAGATAGTGAGGGACAGGGAAAGAGAGAGACGGACGGGAAGAGAGAGAGAGGGACAGGAAGAGAGAGAGAGGGACAGGGAGAGAGAGAGAGGGACAGGGAGAGAGAGAGAGGGACAGGGAGAGAGAGAGAGAGAAAGACAGAGATAGGGACACAGAGAGGGAGAGAGAAAGTTGGAGAGAGTGAGGGACAGGAAGAGGGAGAGAGAGGGACAGTGAGAGAGACGGGGACAGGAAGAGAGATAGGGACAGGGAGAAAGAGGGACAGGGAGAGTGAGAGGGACAGGGAGAGAGAGAGAGGGACAGGGAGAGAGTGAGGGACTGGGAAAGAGAGAGAGGGACAGGGAGAGAGTGAGGGACAGGGAGAGAGAGAGAGAGAAAGACAGAGAGAGTGACACAGAGACGGTGATAGAAAGACAGAGACAGAGAGGGACACAGAGAGGGAGAGAGGGAGAGAGACAGATAGAGAGGGACAGGGAGAGAGTGAGTGACAGACAGAGAGAGAGGGACAGAGAGAGAGAGGGACAGAGAGAGAGAGAGAGGGACAGGGAGAGAGAGGGACAGTGAGAGAGAGAGGGACAGAGAGAGATTGAGAGAGACAGGGGGAGAGTGAGAGGGACAGGGAGAGAGAGACAGACGGACAGGGAGAGAGAGAGGGACAGGGAGAGAGACAGAGAGAGAGGGAGAGAGAGAGGGACGGGGAGAGACAGAGAGAGGGACAGGGAGAGAGCGAGGGACAGGGAGAGAGAGAGAGAGAGATGGACAGGGAGAGAGTGAGGGAAAGTGAGCGAGAGGGACAGGGTGAGAGAGAGAGGGACAGAGAGAGAGAGAGAGAGACAGGTAGAGAGAGTGGGATAGGGAGAGAGAGAGACAGGGAGAGAGAGAGAGGGACAGGGAGAGAGAGAGGGAGAGGGAGAGAGAAAGAGGGATAGAGAGTGAGGGACAGGTAGAGAGTGAGGGACAGGGAGAGAGAGGGACAGGGAGAGAGAGAGAGGGACAGGTAGAAAGAGGGACAGGGAGAGAGAGAGAGAGGGACTGGGCGAGAATGAGGGACAGGGAGAGAGAGGGACAGGGAGAGAGAGAGGGACAGAGAGAGAGAGAGGGACACGGAGAGGGTGAGGGACAGGGAGAGAGAGGGTCAGGGAGAGAGAGAGGGACATGGAGAGCGTGAGGGACAGAGAGAGGGACAGTGAGAGAGAGGGTCAGGGAGAGAGAGAGAGGGACAGGTAGAGAGAGGGACAGGGAGAGAGAGAGAGAGGTACTGGGCGAGAATGAGGGACAGGGAGAGAGAGGGACAGGGAGAGAGAGAGGGACAGAGAGAGAGAGAGAGAGGGTGTCAGGGAGAGGGTGAGGGACAGGGAGAGAGAGAGAGGAACAGAGAGAGAGAGAGGGACACGGAGAGGGTGAGGGACAGGGAGAGAGAGGGTCAGGGAGAGAGAGAGGGACATGGAGAGCGTGAGGGACAGAGAGAGGGACAGTGAGAGAGAGGGACAGGGAGAGAGAGGGACAGGGAGGGAGTGAGGGACACACAGAGAGAGAGATGGACAGGGAGAGAGAGAGAGAGAGGGAGAGAGAGAGAGGGACATGGAGAGAGTGAGGGACAGGGAGAGAGAGGGAGGGACAGAGAGAGAGAGAGAGAGGGACAGGGAGAGAGAGAGGGACAGGGAGAGAGAGAGGGACAGGGAGAGAGAGAGAGGGACATGGAGAGAGTGAGGGACAGAGAGAGAGAGAGGAACAGGGAGAGAGAGAGGGACAGGGAGAGAGAGAGAGATACGGAGAGAGTGAGAGGGACAGGGAGAGAGAGGGACAGGGAGAGAGAGAGGGACAGGCATAGAGAGAGAGCGGACAGTGAGAGAGTGAGGGACAGAGAGAGAGAGGGACAGGGAGAGAGAGAGAGTGACAGGGAAAGAGAGGGACAGGGAGAGAGACAGGGAGAGGGAGAGAGAGAGAGAGGGACAGGGAGAGAGAGGGACAGGGAGACAGAGGGACACGGAGAGAGAGAGATGGATAGGGAGAGAGAGAGAGGGACAGAGAGAGAGGGAGAGGGTCAGGGAGGGAGAGAGAGAGGGACATGGAGAGAGAGAGAGGGACAGCGAGAGAGAGAGGGACAGGGAGAGAGAGAGAGGGACAGCGAGAGAGTGAGGGACAGGGAAAGAGAGAGGGACGTGGAGAGAGAGAGAGAGGGACAGGGAGAGAGAGAGTTAGAGGGACAGCGTGAGAGAGAGAGAGAGAAAGACAGAGATGGGACACAGAGAGGGAGACAGAAAGACAGAGAGAGAGAGGGACATAGAGAGGGAGAGAGGGACATAGACAGAGAGAGAGAGGGAGAGGGAGAGAGTGAGGGACAGAGTGAGAGAGAGGTACAGAGAAAGAGAGAGGGACAGGGAGAGAGAGAGAGAGAGGGACAGGGAGAGAGTGAGGGACAGAGAGAGAGAGAGAGAGACGGGCAGGGAGAGAGAGAGAGGGACAGAGAGAGAGAAAGACAGGGAGTGAGAGAGAGGGACGGGGAGAGAGAGAGAGACAAGTTGAGAGTGAGGGACAGGGAGAGGGAGAGAGAGGGACAGGGAGAGAGAGTGAGGGACAGAGAGATAGGGACAGGGAGAGAGAGAGAGATGGACAGGGAGAGAGAGTGTGGGACAGGGAGAGAGAGAGGGACAGGAAGAGGGATAGGGACAGGGAGAGAGAGGGACAGGCAGAGAGAGAGGGAAAGGGAGAGTGAGAGAGGGACAGGGAGAGAGAGAGAGGGACAGGGAGAGAGTGAGGGACAGGGAAAGAGAGAGACGGACAGGAAGAGAGAGAGAGGGACAGGGAGAGAGAGAAAGGGAAAGGGAGAGAGAGAGAGAGAGAAACACAGAGAGAGGGACACCGAGAGTGAGAGAGAAAGACGGAGAGAGTGAGGGACAGGAAGAGGGAGAGAGAGGGACAGTGAGAGAGAGGGGGACAGGAAGAGAAATAGGAACAGGGAGAGAGAGGGACAGGGAGAGAGAGAGGGACAGGGAGAGAGAGAGAGGGACAGGGAGAGAGTGAGGGACAGGGAAAGTGAGAGAGGGACAGGGAGAGAGAGAGGGACAGGGAGAGAGAGAGAGGGACAGGGAGAGAAAGGGACAGTGAGAGAGAGAGGGACAGAGAGAGAGTGAGAGAGAAAGGGAGAGAGAGAGAGGGACTGGGGGAGAGAGAGAGAGAGAGAGACAGGGAGAGAGAGAGGGACAGGGAGAGAGAGAGAGAGAGAGGGGAGAGAGAGAGAGGGACACAGAGAGGGAGATAGAAAGACAGAGAGAGAGAGGGACACAGAGAGGGAGAGAGGGAGAGAGACAGATAGAGAGGGACAGGGAGAGAGTGAGTGACACAGAGAGAGAGAGGGACAGGGAGAGAGAGAGAGGGACAGGGAGAGAAAGGGACAGTGAGAGAGAGAGGGACAGAGAGAGAGTGAGAGAGAAAGGGAGAGAGAGAGAGAGGGACTGGGGGAGAGAGAGAGAGAGAGACAGGGAGAGAGAGAGGGACAGGGAGAGAGAGAGAGAGAGAGGGAGAGAGAGAGAGGGACAGGGAGAGAGAGGGACAGGGAGAGAGAGAGAGAGGGACAGGGAGAGAGCGAGAGACAGGGAGAGAGAGAGAGAGAGATGGACAGGGAGAGAGTGAGGGACAGAGAGTGAGAGGGACAGGGAGAGAGAGAGAGGGACAGAGAGAGAGAGAGAGAGAGAGACAGGTCGAGAGAGTGGGATAGGGAGAGAGAGAGACAGGGACAGAGAGAGAGAGACAGGGAGAGAGAGAGGGACAGGGAGAGAGAGAGAGGGACAGACAGAGAGGAACAGGGAGAGAGAGAGGGACAGGGAGAGAGAGAGAGACACGGAGAGAGAGAGAGGGACAGAGAGAGAGAAAGACAGGGAGAGAAAGAGGGACAGGGAGAGAGAGAGAGGGACAGAGAGAGAGGGACAGGGAGAGAGAGAGAGAGCGACAGGGAGAGAGAGGGACAGAGAGAGAGAGAGAGAGATAGGGACAGAGAGAGAGAGAGGAACAGGGAGAGAGTGAGGGACAGAGAGAGAGAGGGACAGGGAGAGAGAGAGAGGGACAGAGAGAGAGAAAGACAGGGAGAGAGAGAGGGACAGGGAGTGAGAGAGACAGGGAGAGAGTGAGGGACAGGGAGAGAGCGAGGGACAGAGAGAAAGAGAGAGAGAGACAGAGAGAGAGGGACAGGGAGGGAGAGAGAGAGGGACAGGGAGAGATAGAGAGTCACAGGGAGAGAGAGGGACAGGAAGAGGGATAGGGACAGGGAGAGAGAGGGACAGGGAGAGAGAGGGACAGGGAGAGTGAGAGAGAGAAAGACAGAGAGAGGGACACAGAGAGGGAGAGAGAAAGACGGAGAGTGTGAGGGACAGGAAGAGGGAGAGAGAGGGACAGTGAGAGAGAGGGGGACAGGAAGAGAGACAGGGACAGGGAGAAAGAGGGACAGGGAGAGTGAGAGGGACAGACAGAGAGAGAGAGGAACAGGGAGAGAGAGAGGGACAGGGATAGAGAGAGAGCGGACAAGGAGAGAGTGAGGGACAGAGAGAGAGAGGGACAGGGAGAGAGAGAGGGACAGGGAAAGAGAGGGACAGGGAGAGAGAGAGGGAGAGGGAGAGAGAGAGGGACAGGGAGAGAGAGGGACAGGGAGACAGAGGGACACGGAGAGAGAGAGAGAGGGACAGTGAGAGAGGGGGAGAGGAAGAGAGACAGGGACAGGGAGAAAGAGGGACAGGGAGAGTGAGAGGGACAGACAGAGAGAGAGAGGAACAGGGAGAGAGAGAGGGACAGGGATAGAGAGAGAGCGGACAAGGAGAGAGTGAGGGACAGAGAGAGAGAGGGACAGGGAGAGAGAGGGGGACAGGAAGAGAGACAGGGACAGGGAGAAAGAGGGACAGGGAGAGTGAGAGGGACAGACAGAGAGAGAGAGGAACAGGGAGAGAGAGAGGGACAGGGATAGAGAGAGAGCGGACAAGGAGAGAGTGAGGGACAGAGAGAGAGAGGGACAGGGAGACAGAGGGACACGGAGAGAGAGTGTGAGGGACAGAGAGAGAGAGAGAGACGGACAGGGAGAGAGTGAGGGACATGGAAAGAGAGAGAGGGACAGAGAGAGAGTGAGGGACAGTGAAAGAGAGAGAGGGACAGAGAGAGAGGGACAGGTAGAGAGAGAGGGACAGGAAGAGAGAGAGAGAGGGACAGGGAGAGAGAGAGAGGGACAGGGAGAGAGAAAGAGAGGGACAGAGAGAGAGGGAGAGGGACAGGGAGGAAGAGAGAGAGGGACAGGGAGAGAGAGAGAGGGACAGCGAGAGAGAGAGGGACAGGGAGAGAGAGGGGGGGAGAGAGAGAGAGGGACAGGGAGAGTGAGAGAGGGACAGCGAGAGAGTGAGGGACAGGGAAAGAGAGAGGGACATGGAGAGAGAGAGAGAGGGACAGGGAGAGAGAGAGATAGAGGGACAGCGAGAGCGAGAGAGAGAAAAAGACAGAGATGGGACACAGAGAGGGAGACAGAAAGACAGAGAGAGAGAGGGACATAGAGAGGGAGAGAGGGACATAGACAGAGAGAGAGGGACAGGGAGAGCGTGAGGGACAGAGGGAGAGAGAGGGACATAGAAAGAGAGAGGGACAGGGAGAGAGAGAGAGAGAGGGACAGGGAGAGAGAGAGAGGGACAGAGAGAGAAAGACAGGGAGTGAGAGAGAGGGACGGGGAGAGAGAGAGAGAGACAAGTTGAGAGTGAGGGACAGGGAGAGGGAGAGAGAGAGGGACAGGGAGAGAGAGAGAGGGGCAGGGAGCGAGAGAGAGGGACAGAGAGAGAGGGACAGGGAGAGAGTGAGGGACAGGGAGAGAGAGAGGGACAGGGAGAGAGAGAGAGAGGGACAGGGAGAGAATGAGGGGCAGAATAGAGAGAGGGGGACAGGGAGAGAGAGAGAGGGACAGAGAGAGAGTGAGGGACAGGGAAAGAGAGAGACGGACAGGAAGAGAGAGAGAGGGACAGGGAGAGAGAGAGAGGGACAGGGAGAGAGAGAGGCAGAGGGACAGAGAGAGAGAGGGACAGAGAGAGAGAGGGGGGGACAGGGAGAGAGAGAGAGAGAGAGAGATAGAAAAACGGAGAGAGTGAGGGACAGGGAGAGAGTGAGTGACAGAGAGAGAGAGAGAGAGGGACAGAGAGAGAGAGGGACAGGGAGAGAGAGAGGGGGACAGGGAGAGAGAGAGGGACAGGGAGAGAGAGGGACAGTGAGAGAGAGAGAGAGAGAGAGATAGAAAAACGGAGAGAGTGAGGGACAGGGAGAGAGTGAGTGACAGAGAGAGTGAGAGAGAGGGACAGAGAGAGAGAGGGACAGGGAGAGAGAGAGGGGGACAGGGAGAGAGAGAGAGAGAGAGAGATAGAAAAACGGAGAGAGTGAGGGACAGGGAGAAAGTGAGTGACAGAGAGAGAGAGAGAGAGGGACAGAGAGAGAGAGGGACAGGGAGAGAGAGAGAGGGACAGGGAGAGAGAGGGGCAGTGAGAGAGAGAGGGACAGAGAGAGAGTGAGAGAGACAGGGAGAGAGAGAGGGACAGGGACAGAGAGAGAGGGACAGGGAGAGAGAGAGAGAGAGATAGAACGACGGAGAGAGTGAGGGACAGGAAGAGGAAAAGAGAGGGACAGTGAGAGAGAGAGGGACAGAAAGAGAGAGAGGGACAGGGAAAGAGTGAGGGACAGGGAAAGAGAGAGAGGGACAGGGAGAGAGAGAGAGGGACAGGGAGAGAGAGAGAGAGAGTGAAAGACAGAGAGAGGGACACAGAGAGGGAGATAGAAAAACAGAGAGAGAGAGGACACAGAGAGGGAGAGAGGGAGAGAGACAGATAGAGAGGGACAGGGAGAGAGTGAGTGACAGAGAGAGAGAGAGAAGGACAGAGAGAGAGAGGGACAGGGAGAGAGAGAGAGGGATGGAGACAGAGAGGGACAGTGAGAGAGAGAGGGACAGAGAGAGAGTGAGAGAGACAGGGAGAGAGAGAGGGACAGGGAGAGAGAGGGACAGGGAGAGAGAGAGAGGGACAGGGAGAGAGAGAGGGACAGGGAGAGAGCGAAGGACAGGGAGAGAGAGAGAGAGATGGACAGGGAGAGAGTGAGGAACAGAGAGCGAGAGGGACAGGGAGAGAGAGTGAGGGACAAAAAGAGAGAGACATGTAGAGCGAGAGAGGGACAGGGAGAGAGGGCGGGACAGAGTAGAGGGACAGGGAGAGAGAGAGCGACAGAGAGAGAGAGAGGGACAGGAAGAGAGAGGGACAGGGAGAGAGAGAGGGACAGGGTGAGAGAGAGAGGGGACAGGGAGAGAGTGAGGGACAGAGAGAGAGACGGACAGGGAGAGAGAGTGAGGGACAGAGAGAGAGAGAGGGACAGGGAAAGAGAGGGACAAGTGAGAGAGAGAGGGGGAGAGGGAGAGAGAGAGGGACAGGGAGAGAGAGGGACAGGGAGAGAGAGACAGAGAGACAGTGAGATAGAGATAGAGAGAGAGAGGGGGACAGGGAGAGTGAGGGACAGGGAGAGAGAGGGACAGGGAGAGAGATGGAGGGACAGAGAAAGAGAGAGTGACAGGGGGAGAGAGAGAGGGACAGGTAGAGAGAGGGACAGGGAGAGAGAGAGAGGACTGGGCGAGAGTAAGGGACAGGGAGATAGAGGGACAGGGAGAGAGAGAGGGACAGAGAGAGAGAGAGAGGGGGGGACAGGGAGAGGGTGAGGGACAGGGAGAGAGAGGGACAGGGAGAGAGTGAGAGAGAGAAAGAGGGACAGGGAGAGGGTGAGGCACAGGGAGAGAGAGCCAGAGCGAGAGACAGAGAGAGAGGGACAGGGAGAGAGAGGGACAGGGAGAGAGTGAGGGACAGGGAGAGAGTGAGGGACAGGGAGAGAGAGAGGGACAGGGAACGAGAGAGAGGGACAGGGAGAGAGAGGGACAGGGAGAGAGTGAGGGACAGGGAGAGAGTGAGTGACAGGGAGAGAGAGGGACAGAGGGAGAGGGGGAGAGAGAGGGACAGGGAGAGAGAGGGACAGGGAGAGAGAAAGAGAGGGACTGGGCGAGAGTGAGCGACAGGGAGAGAGAGGGACAGGGAGAGGGTGAGGGACAGGGAGAGAGAGAGAGGGACAGAGAGAGAGAGAGGGGGGGACAGGGAGAGGGTGAGGGACAGGGAGAGAGAGCCAGAGGGAGAGACAGAGAGAGAGGGACAGACAGGGAGAGAGAGAGGGGGACAGGGAGAGAGGGAGGGATAGGGAAAGAGAGAGAGGGACATCGAGAGACAGAGAGAGGGACATGGAGAGAGAGAGAGAGAGAGAGAGAGAGAGAGAGAAAGACAGAGCGAGGGACACAGAGAGGGAGATAGAAAGACAGAGAGAGAGAGGGACACAGAGAGGAAGAGAGGGACAGAGACAGGGAGAGAGGGACAGGGAGAGAGTGAGGGACTGAGAGAGAGAGAGGGACAGGGAGAGAAAGAGAGGGACAGGGAGAGAGAGAGAGGGTACAGGGAGAGAGTGAGGGACAGAGAGAGAGAGAGGGACAGGGAGAGAGAGAGAGAGAGGGACAGGGAAAGAGAGGGACAAGGGAGAGAGAGAGGGAGAGGGAGAGAGAGAGGGACAGGGAGAGAGAGAGAGGGTACAGGGAGAGAGTGAGGGACAGAGAGAGAGACGGACAGGGAGAGAGAGTGAGGGACAAAGAGAGAGAGGGACAGGGAGAGAGAGAGAGAGAGAGACAGGGAAAGAGAGGGACAAGGGAGAGAGAGAGGGAGAGGGAGAGAGAGGGACAGGGAGAGAGAGTGAGGGACAGGGAGAGAGTGAGTGACAGGGAGAGAGAGGGACAGGGAGAGAGATAGAGGGACAGAGAGACAGTGAGATAGAGAGAGAGAGAGAGAGAGGGACAGGGAGAGTGAGGGACAGGGAGAGAGAGTGAGGGACAGGGAGAGAGTGAGTGACAGGTAGAGAGAGGGACAGGGAGAGAGATAGAGGGACAGAGAGAGAGAGAGTGACAGGGGGAGAGAGTGAGGGACAGAGAGAGAGAGGGACAGGGAAAGAGAGGGACAAGGGAGAGAGAGAGAGAGGGAGAGGGAGAGAGAGAGGGATAGGGAGAGAGAGGGACAGGGAGAGAGAGAGCGACAGTGAGATAGAGATAGAGAGAGAGAGGGACAGGGAGAGTGAGGGACAGGGAGAGAGAGTGAGGGACAGGCAGAGAGTGAGTGACAGGGAGAGAGAGGGACAGGGAGAGAGATAGAGGGACAGAGAAAGAGAGAGTGACAGGGGGAGAGAGAGAGGGACAGGTAGAGAGAGGGACAGGGAGAGAGAGAGAGACAGAGAGAGAGAGAGAGGGGTGGACAGGGAGAGGGTGAGGGACAGGGAGAGAGAGGGACAGGGAGAGAGAGAGAGAGAGTGAGGGACAGGGAGAGGGTGAGGCACAGGGAGAGAGAGCCAGAGCGAGAGACAGAGAGAGAGGGACAGGGAGAGAGAGGGACAGGGAGAGAGTGAGGGACAGGGAGAGAGTGAGGGACAGGGAGAGAGAGAGGGACAGGGAACGAGAGAGAGGGACAGGGAGAGAGAGGGACAGGGAGAGAGTGAGGGACAGGGAGAGAGTGAGAACCAGGGAGAGTGAGAGGGACAGGGAGAGAGAGAGGGACAGGGAGAGAGTGAGGGACAGGGAGAGAGTGAGGGACAGGGAGAGAGAGGGACATAGAGAGAGAGAGAGGGAGAGGGCGAGAGAGAGAGGGACAGGGAGAGAGAGGGACAGAGGGAGAGGGGGAGAGAGAGAGGGACAGGTAGAGAGAGGGACAGGGAGAGAGAAAGAGGGACTGGGCGAGAGTGAGGGACAGGGAGAGAGATGGACAGGGAGAGAGAGAGGGACAGAGAGTGAGAGAGAGGGGTGGGGACAGGGAGAGGGTGAGGGACAGGGAGAGAGAGGGACAGGGAGAGGGTGAGGCACAGGGAGAGAGACAGAGCGAGAGACAGAGAGAGAGGGACAGGGAGAGAGAGGGACAGGGAGAGAGAGAGGGACAGGGAACGAGAGAGAGGGACAGGGAGAGAGTGAGGGACAGGGAGAGCGTGAGGGACAGGGAAAGAGAGAGGGACAGAGAGAGAGAGGGAGAGGGGGAGAGGGAGAGGGACAGGTAGAGAGAGGGACAGGGAGAGAGAGAGAAAGGGACTGGGTGAGAGTGAGGGACAGGGAGAGAGAGGGACAGGGAGAGGGTGAGGGACAGGGGGAGAGAGGGACAGAGAGAGAGAGGGAGAGGGGGAGAGAGAGAGGGACAGGTAGAGAGAGGGACAGGGAGAGAGAGAGAGAGGGACTGGGCGAGAGTGAGGGACAGGGAGAGAGAGGGACAGGGAGAGAGAGACAGAGGGACAGGGAGAGAGAGAGAGGGTCAGGGAGAGAGCGAAGGACAGGGAGAGAGAGAGAGAGAGAGAGGGACCAAGAGAGAGAGACATGGAGAGAGAGAGAGGGACAGGGAGAGCGTGCGGGACAGAGACAGAGGGACAGGGAGAGAGAGAGCGACAGAGAGAGAGAGGGACAGGAAGAGTGAGGGACAGGGAGAGAGAGAGGGACAGGGAGAGAGAGAGAGGGGACAGGGAGAGAGTGAGGGACAGAGAGAGAGACGGACAGGGAGAGAGAGTGAGGGACAGAGAGAGAGAGGGACCGGGAAAGAGAGGGACAAGGGAGAGAGAGAGAGGGAGAGGGAGAGAGAGAGGGACAGGGAGAGAGAGGGACAGGGAGAGAGAGAGAGACAGTGAGATAGAGATAGAGAGAGAGAGAGGGACAGGGAGAGTGAGGGACAGGGAGAGAGAGTGAGGGACAGGCAGAGAGTGAGTGACAGGGAGAGAGAGGGACAGGGAGAGAGATAGAGGGACAGAGAAAGAGAGTGTGACAGGGGGAGAGAGAGAGGGACAGGTAGAGAGAGGGACAGAGAGAGAGAGAGAGGACTGGGCGAGAGTGAGGGACAGGGAGAGAGAGGGACAGAGAGAGAGAGGGAGAGGGGGAGAGAGAGAGGGACAGGTAGAGAGAGGGACAGGGAGAGAGAGAGAGAGGGACTGGGTGAGAGTGAGGGACAGGGAGAGAGAGGGACAGGGAGAGGGTGAGGGACAGGGGGAGAGAGGGACAGAGAGAGAGAGGGAGAGGGGGAGAGAGAGAGGGACAGGTAGAGAGAGGGACAGGGAGAGAGAGAGAGAGGGACTGGGCGAGAGTGAGGGACAGGGAGAGAGAGGGACAGGGAGAGAGAGACAGAGGGACAGGGAGAGAGAGAGAGGGACAGGGAGAGAGAGGGACAGGGAGAGAGAGAGAGACAGTGAGATAGAGATAGAGAGAGAGAGAGGGACAGGGAGAGTGAGGGACAGGGAGAGAGAGTGAGGGACAGGCAGAGAGTGAGTGACAGGGAGAGAGAGGGACAGGGAGAGAGATAGAGGGACAGAGAAAGAGAGAGTGACAGGGGGAGAGAGAGAGGGACAGGTAGAGAGAGGGACAGAGAGAGAGAGAGAGGACTGGGCGAGAGTGAGGGACAGGGAGAGAGAGGGACAGAGAGAGAGAGGGAGAGGGGGAGAGAGAGAGGGACAGGTAGAGAGAGGGACAGGGAGAGAGAGAGAGAGGGACTGGGTGAGAGTGAGGGACAGGGAGAGAGAGGGACAGGGAGAGGGTGAGGGACAGGGGGAGAGAGGGACAGAGAGAGAGAGGGAGAGGGGGAGAGAGAGAGGGACAGGTAGAGAGAGGGACAGGGAGAGAGAGAGAGAGGGACTGGGCGAGAGTGAGGGACAGGGAGAGAGAGGGACAGGGAGAGAGAGAGAGAGGGACAGGGAGAGAGAGAGAGGGACAGGGAGAGAGCGAAGGACAGGGAGAGAGAGAGAGAGAGAGAGGGACCAAGAGAGAGGGACATGGAGAGAGAGAGAGGGACAGGGAGAGCGTGCGGGACAGAGACAGAGGGACAGGGAGAGAGAGAGCGACAGAGAGAGAGAGGGACAGGAAGAGTGAGGGACAGGGAGAGAGAGAGGGACAGGGAGAGAGAGAGAGGGGACAGGGAGAGAGTGAGGGACAGAGAGAGAGACGGACAGGGAGAGAGAGTGAGGGACAGAGAGAGAGAGGGACCGGGAAAGAGAGGGACAAGGGAGAGAGAGAGAGGGAGAGGGAGAGAGAGAGGGACAGGGAGAGAGAGGGACAGGGAGAGATTGACAGAGAGACAGTGAGATAGAGATAGAGAGAGAGAGGGGGACAGGGAGAGTGAGGGACAGGGAGAGAGAGTGAGGGACAGGCAGAGAGTGAGTGACAGGGAAAGAGAGGGACAGGGAGAGAGATAGAGGGACAGAGAAAGAGAGAGTGACAGGGGGAGAGAGAGAGGGACAGGTAGAGAGAGGGACAGAGAGAGAGAGAGAGGACTGGGCGAGAGTGAGGGACAGGGAGAGAGAGGGACAGGGAGAGAGAGAGGGACAGGTAGAGAGAGGGACAGGGAGAGAGAGAGAGAGGGACTGGGCGAGAGTGAGGGACAGGGAGAGAGAGGGACAGGGAGAGAGAGACAGAGGGACAGGGAGAGAGAGAGAGGGACAGGGAGAGAGAGGGACAGGGAGAGAGAGAGAGACAGTGAGATAGAGATAGAGAGAGAGAGAGGGACAGGGAGAGTGAGGGACAGGGAGAGAGAGTGAGGGACAGGCAGAGAGTGAGTGACAGGGAGAGAGAGGGACAGGGAGAGAGATAGAGGGACAGAGAAAGAGAGAGTGACAGGGGGAGAGAGAGAGGGACAGGTAGAGAGAGGGACAGAGAGAGAGAGAGAGGACTGGGCGAGAGTGAGGGACAGGGAGAGAGAGGGACAGAGAGAGAGAGGGAGAGGGGGAGAGAGAGAGGGACAGGTAGAGAGAGGGACAGGGAGAGAGAGAGAGAGGGACTGGGTGAGAGTGAGGGACAGGGAGAGAGAGGGACAGGGAGAGGGTGAGGGACAGGGGGAGAGAGGGACAGAGAGAGAGAGGGAGAGGGGGAGAGAGAGAGGGACAGGTAGAGAGAGGGACAGGGAGAGAGAGAGAGAGGGACTGGGCGAGAGTGAGGGACAGGGAGAGAGAGGGACAGGGAGAGAGAGAGAGAGAGTGAGGGACAGGGAGAGGGTGAGGCACAGGGAGAGAGAGCCAGAGCGAGAGACAGAGAGAGAGTGACAGGGAGAGAGAGGGACAGGGAGAGAGTGAGGGACAGGGAGAGAGTGAGGGACAGAGAGAGAGAGAGGGACAGGGAACGAGAGAGAGGGACAGGGAGAGAGAGGGACAGGGAGAGAGTGAGGGACAGGGAGAGAGTGAGAACCAGGGAGAGTGAGAGGGACAGGGAGAGAGAGAGGGACAGGGAGAGAGTGAGGGACAGGGAGAGAGTGAGGGACAGGGAGAGAGAGGGACATAGAGAGAGAGAGAGGGAGAGGGCGAGAGAGAGAGGGACAGGGAGAGAGAGGGACAGAGGGAGAGGGGGAGAGAGAGAGGGACAGGTAGAGAGAGGGACAGGGAGAGAGAAAGAGGGACTGGGTGAGAATGAGGGACAGGGAGAGAGATGGACAGGGAGAGAGAGAGGGACAGAGAGTGAGAGAGAGGGGTGGGGACAGGGAGAGGGTGAGGGACAGGGAGAGAGAGGGACAGGGAGAGGGTGAGGCACAGGGAGAGAGACAGAGCGAGAGACAGAGAGAAAGGGACAGGGAGAGAGAGGGACAGGGAGAGAGAGAGGGACAGGGAACGAGAGAGAGGGACAGGGAGAGAGTGAGGGACAGGGAGAGCGTGAGGGACAGGGAAAGAGAGAGGGACAGAGAGAGAGAGGGAGAGGGGGAGAGGGAGAGGGACAGGTAGAGAGAGGGACAGGGAGAGAGAGAGAAAGGGACTGGGTGAGAGTGAGGGACAGGGAGAGAGAGGGACAGGGAGAGGGTGAGGGACAGGGGGAGAGAGGGACAGAGAGAGAGAGGGAGAGGGGGAGAGAGAGAGGGACAGGTAGAGAGAGGGACAGGGAGAGAGAGAGAGAGGGACTGGGCGAGAGTGAGGGACAGGGAGAGAGAGGGACAGGGAGAGAGAGACAGAGGGACAGGGAGAGAGAGAGAGGGACAGGGAGAGAGCGAAGGACAGGGAGAGAGAGAGAGAGAGAGAGGGACCAAGAGAGAGAGACATGGAGAGAGAGAGAGGGACAGGGAGAGCGTGCGGGACAGAGACAGAGGGACAGGGAGAGAGAGAGCGACAGAGAGAGAGAGGGACAGGAAGAGTGAGGGACAGGGAGAGAGAGAGGGACAGGGAAAGAGAGAGAGGGGACAGGGAGAGAGTGAGGGACAGAGAGAGAGACGGACAGGGAGAGAGAGTGAGGGACAGAGAGAGAGAGGGACCGGGAAAGAGAGGGACAAGGGAGAGAGAGAGAGGGAGAGGGAGAGAGAGAGGGACTGGGAGAGAGAGGGACAGGGAGAGAGAGAGAGACAGTGAGATAGAGATAGAGAGAGAGAGAGGGACAGGGAGAGTGAGGGACAGGGAGAGAGAGTGAGGGACAGGCAGAGAGTGAGTGACAGGGAGAGAGAGGGACAGGGAGAGAGATAGAGAGACAGAGAAAGAGAGAGTGACGGGGGAGAGAGAGAGGGACAGGTAGAGAGAGGGACAGAGAGAGAGAGAGAGGACTGGGCGAGAGTGAGGGACAGGGAGAGAGAGGGACAGAGAGAGAGAGGGAGAGGGGGAGAGAGAGAGGGACAGGTAGAGAGAGGGACAGGGAGAGAGAGAGAGAGGGACTGGGTGAGAGTGAGGGACAGGGAGAGAGAGGGACAGGGAGAGGGTGAGGGACAGGGGGAGAGAGGGACAGAGAGAGAGAGGGAGAGGGGGAGAGAGAGAGGGACAGGTAGAGAGAGGGACAGGGAGAGAGAGAGAGAGAGGGACTGGGCGAGAGTGAGGGACAGGGAGAGAGAGGGACAGGGAGAGAGAGACAGAGGGACAGGGAGAGAGAGAGAGGGACAGGGAGAGAGCGAAGGACAGGGAGAGAGAGAGAGAGAGAGAGGGACCAAGAGAGAGGGACATGGAGAGAGAGAGAGGGACAGGGAGAGCGTGCGGGACAGAGACAGAGGGACAGGGAGAGAGAGAGCGACAGAGAGTGAGAGGGACAGGAAGAGTGAGGGACAGGGAGAGAGAGAGGGACAGGGAAAGAGAGAGGGACAGAGAGAGAGAGGGAGAGGGGGAGAGGGAGAGGGACAGGTAGAGAGAGGGACAGGGAGAGAGAGAGGGACAGGGAACGAGAGAGAGGGACAGGGAGAGAGTGAGGGACAGGGAGAGCGTGAGGGACAGGGAAAGAGAGAGGGACAGAGAGAGAGAGGGAGAGGGGGAGAGGGAGAGGGACAGGTAGAGAGAGGGACAGGGAGAGAGAGAGAAAGGGACTGGGTGAGAGTGAGGGACAGGGAGAGAGAGGGACAGGGAGAGGGTGAGGGACAGGGGGAGAGAGGGACAGAGAGAGAGAGGGAGAGGGGGAGAGAGAGAGGGACAGGTAGAGAGAGGGACAGGGAGAGAGAGAGAGAGGGACTGGGCGAGAGTGAGGGACAGGGAGAGAGAGGGACAGGGAGAGAGAGACAGAGGGACAGGGAGAGAGAGAGAGGGTCAGGGAGAGAGCGAAGGACAGGGAGAGAGAGAGAGAGAGAGAGGGACCAAGAGAGAGAGACATGGAGAGAGAGAGAGGGACAGGGAGAGCGTGCGGGACAGAGACAGAGGGACAGGGAGAGAGAGAGCGACAGAGAGAGAGAGGGACAGGAAGAGTGAGGGACAGGGAGAGAGAGAGGGACAGGGAGAGAGAGAGAGGGGACAGGGAGAGAGTGAGGGACAGAGAGAGAGACGGACAGGGAGAGAGAGTGAGGGACAGAGAGAGAGAGGGACCGGGAAAGAGAGGGACAAGGGAGAGAGAGAGAGGGAGAGGGAGAGAGAGAGGGACAGGGAGAGAGAGGGACAGGGAGAGAGAGAGAGACAGTGAGATAGAGATAGAGAGAGAGAGAGGGACAGGGAGAGTGAGGGACAGGGAGAGAGAGTGAGGGACAGGCAGAGAGTGAGTGACAGGGAGAGAGAGGGACAGGGAGAGAGATAGAGGGACAGAGAAAGAGAGTGTGACAGGGGGAGAGAGAGAGGGACAGGTAGAGAGAGGGACAGAGAGAGAGAGAGAGGACTGGGCGAGAGTGAGGGACAGGGAGAGAGAGGGACAGAGAGAGAGAGGGAGAGGGGGAGAGAGAGAGGGACAGGTAGAGAGAGGGACAGGGAGAGAGAGAGAGAGGGACTGGGTGAGAGTGAGGGACAGGGAGAGAGAGGGACAGGGAGAGGGTGAGGGACAGGGGGAGAGAGGGACAGAGAGAGAGAGGGAGAGGGGGGAGAGAGAGAGGGACAGGTAGAGAGAGGGACAGGGAGAGAGAGAGAGAGGGACTGGGCGAGAGTGAGGGACAGGGAGAGAGAGGGACAGGGAGAGAGAGACAGAGGGACAGGGAGAGAGAGAGAGGGACAGGGAGAGAGAGGGACAGGGAGAGAGAGAGAGACAGTGAGATAGAGATAGAGAGAGAGAGAGGGACAGGGAGAGTGAGGGACAGGGAGAGAGAGTGAGGGACAGGCAGAGAGTGAGTGACAGGGAGAGAGAGGGACAGGGAGAGAGATAGAGGGACAGAGAAAGAGAGAGTGACAGGGGGAGAGAGAGAGGGACAGGTAGAGAGAGGGACAGAGAGAGAGAGAGAGGACTGGGCGAGAGTGAGGGACAGGGAGAGAGAGGGACAGAGAGAGAGAGGGAGAGGGGGAGAGAGAGAGGGACAGGTAGAGAGAGGGACAGGGAGAGAGAGAGAGAGGGACTGGGTGAGAGTGAGGGACAGGGAGAGAGAGGGACAGGGAGAGGGTGAGGGACAGGGGGAGAGAGGGACAGAGAGAGAGAGGGAGAGGGGGAGAGAGAGAGGGACAGGTAGAGAGAGGGACAGGGAGAGAGAGAGAGAGGGACTGGGCGAGAGTGAGGGACAGGGAGAGAGAGGGACAGGGAGAGAGAGAGAGAGGGACAGGGAGAGAGAGAGAGGGACAGGGAGAGAGCGAAGGACAGGGAGAGAGAGAGAGAGAGAGAGGGACCAAGAGAGAGGGACATGGAGAGAGAGAGAGGGACAGGGAGAGCGTGCGGGACAGAGACAGAGGGACAGGGAGAGAGAGAGCGACAGAGAGAGAGAGGGACAGGAAGAGTGAGGGACAGGGAGAGAGAGAGGGACAGGGAGAGAGAGAGAGGGGACAGGGAGAGAGTGAGGGACAGAGAGAGAGACGGACAGGGAGAGAGAGTGAGGGACAGAGAGAGAGAGGGACCGGGAAAGAGAGGGACAAGGGAGAGAGAGAGAGGGAGAGGGAGAGAGAGAGGGACAGGGAGAGAGAGGGACAGGGAGAGATTGACAGAGAGACAGTGAGATAGAGATAGAGAGAGAGAGGGGGACAGGGAGAGTGAGGGACAGGGAGAGAGAGTGAGGGACAGGCAGAGAGTGAGTGACAGGGAAAGAGAGGGACAGGGAGAGAGATAGAGGGACAGAGAAAGAGAGAGTGACAGGGGGAGAGAGAGAGGGACAGGTAGAGAGAGGGACAGAGAGAGAGAGAGAGGACTGGGCGAGAGTGAGGGACAGGGAGAGAGAGGGACAGGGAGAGAGAGAGGGACAGGTAGAGAGAGGGACAGGGAGAGAGAGAGAGAGGGACTGGGCGAGAGTGAGGGACAGGGAGAGAGAGGGACAGGGAGAGAGAGACAGAGGGACAGGGAGAGAGAGAGAGGGACAGGGAGAGAGAGGGACAGGGAGAGAGAGAGAGACAGTGAGATAGAGATAGAGAGAGAGAGAGGGACAGGGAGAGTGAGGGACAGGGAGAGAGAGTGAGGGACAGGCAGAGAGTGAGTGACAGGGAGAGAGAGGGACAGGGAGAGAGATAGAGGGACAGAGAAAGAGAGAGTGACAGGGGGAGAGAGAGAGGGACAGGTAGAGAGAGGGACAGAGAGAGAGAGAGAGGACTGGGCGAGAGTGAGGGACAGGGAGAGAGAGGGACAGAGAGAGAGAGGGAGAGGGGGAGAGAGAGAGGGACAGGTAGAGAGAGGGACAGGGAGAGAGAGAGAGAGGGACTGGGTGAGAGTGAGGGACAGGGAGAGAGAGGGACAGGGAGAGGGTGAGGGACAGGGGGAGAGAGGGACAGAGAGAGAGAGGGAGAGGGGGAGAGAGAGAGGGACAGGTAGAGAGAGGGACAGGGAGAGAGAGAGAGAGGGACTGGGCGAGAGTGAGGGACAGGGAGAGAGAGGGACAGGGAGAGAGAGAGAGAGAGTGAGGGACAGGGAGAGGGTGAGGCACAGGGAGAGAGAGCCAGAGCGAGAGACAGAGAGAGAGTGACAGGGAGAGAGAGGGACAGGGAGAGAGTGAGGGACAGGGAGAGAGTGAGGGACAGAGAGAGAGAGAGGGACAGGGAACGAGAGAGAGGGACAGGGAGAGAGAGGGACAGGGAGAGAGTGAGGGACAGGGAGAGAGTGAGAACCAGGGAGAGTGAGAGGGACAGGGAGAGAGAGAGGGACAGGGAGAGAGTGAGGGACAGGGAGAGAGTGAGGGACAGGGAGAGAGAGGGACATAGAGAGAGAGAGAGGGAGAGGGCGAGAGAGAGAGGGACAGGGAGAGAGAGGGACAGAGGGAGAGGGGGAGAGAGAGAGGGACAGGTAGAGAGAGGGACAGGGAGAGAGAAAGAGGGACTGGGTGAGAATGAGGGACAGGGAGAGAGATGGACAGGGAGAGAGAGAGGGACAGAGAGTGAGAGAGAGGGGTGGGGACAGGGAGAGGGTGAGGGACAGGGAGAGAGAGGGACAGGGAGAGGGTGAGGCACAGGGAGAGAGACAGAGCGAGAGACAGAGAGAAAGGGACAGGGAGAGAGAGGGACAGGGAGAGAGAGAGGGACAGGGAACGAGAGAGAGGGACAGGGAGAGAGTGAGGGACAGGGAGAGCGTGAGGGACAGGGAAAGAGAGAGGGACAGAGAGAGAGAGGGAGAGGGGGAGAGGGAGAGGGACAGGTAGAGAGAGGGACAGGGAGAGAGAGAGAAAGGGACTGGGTGAGAGTGAGGGACAGGGAGAGAGAGGGACAGGGAGAGGGTGAGGGACAGGGGGAGAGAGGGACAGAGAGAGAGAGGGAGAGGGGGAGAGAGAGAGGGACAGGTAGAGAGAGGGACAGGGAGAGAGAGAGAGAGGGACTGGGCGAGAGTGAGGGACAGGGAGAGAGAGGGACAGGGAGAGAGAGACAGAGGGACAGGGAGAGAGAGAGAGGGACAGGGAGAGAGCGAAGGACAGGGAGAGAGAGAGAGAGAGAGAGGGACCAAGAGAGAGAGACATGGAGAGAGAGAGAGGGACAGGGAGAGCGTGCGGGACAGAGACAGAGGGACAGGGAGAGAGAGAGCGACAGAGAGAGAGAGGGACAGGAAGAGTGAGGGACAGGGAGAGAGAGAGGGACAGGGAAAGAGAGAGAGGGGACAGGGAGAGAGTGAGGGACAGAGAGAGAGACGGACAGGGAGAGAGAGTGAGGGACAGAGAGAGAGAGGGACCGGGAAAGAGAGGGACAAGGGAGAGAGAGAGAGGGAGAGGGAGAGAGAGAGGGACTGGGAGAGAGAGGGACAGGGAGAGAGAGAGAGACAGTGAGATAGAGATAGAGAGAGAGAGAGGGACAGGGAGAGTGAGGGACAGGGAGAGAGAGTGAGGGACAGGCAGAGAGTGAGTGACAGGGAGAGAGAGGGACAGGGAGAGAGATAGAGAGACAGAGAAAGAGAGAGTGACGGGGGAGAGAGAGAGGGACAGGTAGAGAGAGGGACAGAGAGAGAGAGAGAGGACTGGGCGAGAGTGAGGGACAGGGAGAGAGAGGGACAGAGAGAGAGAGGGAGAGGGGGAGAGAGAGAGGGACAGGTAGAGAGAGGGACAGGGAGAGAGAGAGAGAGGGACTGGGTGAGAGTGAGGGACAGGGAGAGAGAGGGACAGGGAGAGGGTGAGGGACAGGGGGAGAGAGGGACAGAGAGAGAGAGGGAGAGGGGGAGAGAGAGAGGGACAGGTAGAGAGAGGGACAGGGAGAGAGAGAGAGAGAGGGACTGGGCGAGAGTGAGGGACAGGGAGAGAGAGGGACAGGGAGAGAGAGACAGAGGGACAGGGAGAGAGAGAGAGGGACAGGGAGAGAGCGAAGGACAGGGAGAGAGAGAGAGAGAGAGAGGGACCAAGAGAGAGGGACATGGAGAGAGAGAGAGGGACAGGGAGAGCGTGCGGGACAGAGACAGAGGGACAGGGAGAGAGAGAGCGACAGAGAGTGAGAGGGACAGGAAGAGTGAGGGACAGGGAGAGAGAGAGGGACAGGGAGAGAGAGAGAGGGGACAGGGAGAGAGTGAGGGACAGAGAGAGAGACGGACAGGGAGAGAGAGTGAGGGACAGAGAGAGAGAGGGACCGGGAAAGAGAGGGACAAGGGAGAGAGAGAGAGGGAGAGGGAGAGAGAGAGGGACAGGGAGAGAGAGGGACAGGGAGAGAGAGACAGAGAGACAGTGAGATAGAGATAGAGAGAGAGAGGGGGACAGGGAGAGTGAGGGACAGGGAGAGAGAGTGAGGGACAGGCAGAGAGTGAGTGACAGGGAAAGAGAGGGACAGGGAGAGAGATAGAGGGACAGAGAAAGAGAGAGTGACAGGGGGAGAGAGAGAGGGACAGGTAGAGAGAGGGACAGAGAGAGAGAGAGAGGACTGGGCGAGAGTGAGGGACAGGGAGAGAGAGGGACAGGGAGAGAGAGAGGGACAGAGAGAGAGAGGGGGGGTACAGGGAGAGGGTGAGGGACAGGGAGAGAGAGGGACAGGGAGAGAGAGAGAGAGTGAGGGACAGGTAGAGGGTGAGGGACAGGGAGAGAGAGGGACAGGGAGAGAGAGAGAGAGAGAGATTGAGGGACAGGGAGAGGGTGAGGCACAGGGAGAGAGAGCCAGAGCGAGAGACAGAGAGAGAGGGACAGGGAGAGAGAGGGACAGGGAGAGAGAGAGAGGGACAGAGAGAGAGAGAGGGACGGGGGAGAGAGAGAGGGACAGGTAGAGAGAGGGACAGGGAGAGAGAGAGAGAGGGACTGGGCGAGAATGAGGGACAGGGAGAGAGAGGGACAGGGAGAGAGAGAGGGACAGAGAGAGAGAGAGAGGGTGTCAAGGAGAGGGTGAGGGACAGGGAGAGAGAGAGAGGGACAGAGAGAGAGAGAGGGACACGGAGAGGGTGAGGGACAGGGAGAGAGAGGGTCAGGGAGAGAGAGAGGGACATGGAGAGCGTGAGGGACAGAGAGCGGGACAGTGAGAGAAAGGGACAGGGAGAGAGAGGGACAGGGAGGGAGTGAGGGACACAGAGAGAGAGATGGACAGGGAGGGAGAGAGAGATGGACAGGGAGGGAGAGAGAGAGAGAGAGGGAGAGAGTGAGGGACAGGGAGAGAGAGGGAGGGACAGAGAGAGAGAGAGAGGGACAGGGAGAGAGAGAGGGACAGGGAGAGAGAGAAAGGGACATGGAGAGAGTGAGGGACAGAGAGAGAGAGGAACAGGGAGAGAGAGAGGGACAGGGAGAGAGAGAGAGATACGGAGAGAGTGAGAGGGACAGGGAGAGAGAGGGAGAGAGAGAGATAGAGGGACAGGGAGAGAGAGAGAGGGACAGCGAGAGAGTGAGGGACAGGGAAAGAGAGAGGGACATGGAGAGAGAGAGAGGGACAGGGACAGAGAGGGACAGGGAGAGAGACAGGGAGAGGGAGAGAGAGAGAGAGGGACAGGGAGAGAGAGGGACAGGGAGACAGAGGGACACGGAGAGAGAGAGATGGACAGGGAGAGAGAGAGAGGGACAGAGAGAGAGGGAGAGGGACAGGGAGCGAGAGAGAGAGGGACATGGAGAGAGAGAGGGACAGCGAGAGAGAGAGGGACAGGGAGAGAGAGAGGGAGAGAGAGAGAGGGACAGGGAGAGAGAGAGAGGGACAGCGAGAGAGTGAGGGACAGGGAAAGAGAGAGGGACGTGGAGAGAGAGAGAGAGGGACAGGGAGAGAGAGAGAGATAGAGGGACAGCGAGAGAGAGAGAGAGAGAGAAAGACAGAGATGGGACACAGAGAGGGAGACAGAAAGACAGAGAGAGAGATGGACATAGAGAGGGAGAGAGGGACATAGACAGAGAGAGGGACAGGGAGAGAGTGAGGGACAGAGTGAGAGAGAGGTACAGAGAAAGAGAGAGGGACAGGGAGAGAGAGAGAGAGAGGGACAGGGAGAGAGTGAGGGACAGAGAGAGAGAGACGGACAGGGAGAGAGAGAGAGGGACAGAGAGAGAGAAAGACAGGGAGTGAGAGAGAGGGACGGGGAGAGAGAGAGAGACAAGTTGAGAGTGAGGGACAGGGAGAGGGAGAGAGAGGGACAGGGAGAGAGAGTGAGGGACAGAGAGAGAGGGACAGGGAGAGAGAGAGATGGACAGGGAGAGAGAGAGGGACAGGAAGAGGGATAGGGACAGGGAGAGAGAGGGACAGGGAGAGAGAGGGACAGGGAGAGAGAGAGGGAGACGGTGAGAGAGAGGGACAGGGAGAGAGAGGGACAGAGAGAGAGAGGGACAGGGAGAGAGAGAAGGACAGGGAAAGAGAGGGACAGGGAGAGAGAGAGGGAGAGGCAGAGAGAGAGGGACAGGGAGAGAGAGAGGGACAGGGAGACAGAGGGACACGGAGAGAGAGAGAGAGGGACAGGGAGAGAGAGAGAGGGACAGGGCGAGAGTGTGAGGGACAGAGAGAGAGAGAGAGACGGACAGGGAGAGAGTGAGGGACATGGAAAGAGAGAGAGGGACAGAGAGAGAGTGAGGGACAGTGAAAGAGAGAGAGGGACAGAGAGAGAGGGACAGGTAGAGAGAGAGAGAGGGACAGGAAGAGAGAGAGAGAGGGACAGGGAGAGAGAGAGAGGGACAGGGAGAGAGAAAGAGAGGGACAGAGAGAGAGGGAGAGGGACAGGGAGGGAGAGAGAGAGGGACAGGGAGAGAGAGAGAGGGACAGCGAGAGAGAGAGGGACAGGGAGAGAGAGAGAGAGAGAGAGAGGGACCGGGAGAGAGAGAGAGAGGGACAGCGAGAGAGTGAGGGACAGGGAAAGAGAGAGGGACATGGAGAGAGAGAGAGAGGGACAGGGAGAGAGAGAGATAGAGGGACAGCGAGAACGAGAGAGAGAAAAAGACAGAGATGGGACACAGAGAGGGAGACAGAAAGACAGAGAGAGAGAGGGACATAGAGAGGGAGAGAGGGACATAGACAGAGAGAGAGGGACAGGGAGAGTGTGAGGGACAGAGGGAGAGAGAGGGACAGAGAAAGATAGAGGGACAGGGAGAGAGAGAGAGAGAGAGGGACAGGGAGAGAGAGAGAGGGACAGAGAGAGAAAGACAGGGAGTGAGAGAGAGGGACGGGGAGAGAGAGAGAGACAAGTTGAGAGTGAGGGACAGGGAGAGGGAGAGAGAGAGGGACAGGGAGAGAGAGAGAGGGTCAGGGAGAGAGAGAGGGACAGAGAGAGAGAGGGACAGGGAGAGAGAGAGAGGGACAGGGAGAGAGAGGGACAGTGAGAGAGAGAGGAACAGAGAGAGAGTGAGAGAGACAGGGAGAGAGAGAGGGACAGGGAGAGAGAGGGACAGGGAGAGAGAGAGAGAGAGATAGAACGACGGAGAGAGTGAGGGACAGGAAGAGGAAGAGAGAGGGACAGTGAGAGAGAGGGACAGAAAGAGAGTTAGGGACAGGGAAAGAGTGAGGGACAGGGAAAGAGAGAGAGGTACAGGGAGAGAGAGAGGGAGAGGGAGAGAGAGAGAGAGGGACAGGGAAAGAGTGAGGGACAGGGAAAGTGAGAGAGGGACAGGGAGAGAGAGAGAGAGAGTGAAAGACAGAGAGAGGGACACAGAGAGGGAGATAGAAAAACAGAGAGAGAGAGAACACAGAGAGGGAGAGAGGGAGAGAGACAGATAGAGAGGGACAGGGAGAGAGTGAGTGACAGAGAGAGAGAGAGAGGGACAGAGAGAGAGAGGGACAGGGAGAGAGAGAGAGGGATGTGGACAGAGAGAGACAGTGAGAGAGAGAGGGACAGAGAGAGAGTGAGAGAGACAGGGAGAGGGAGAGGGACAGGGAGAGAGAGGGACAGGGAGAGAGAGAGAGAGGGACAGGGAGAGAGAGAGGGACAGGGAGAGAGCGAAGGACAGGGAGAGAGAGAGAGAGATGGACAGGGAGAGAGTGAGGAACAGAGAGCGAGAGGGACAGGGAGAGAGAGCGCGGGACAAAGAGAGAGAGACATGTAGAGCGAGAGAGGGACATGGAGAGAGGGCGGGACAGAGTAGAGGGACAGGGAGAGAGAGAGCGACAGAGAGAGAGAGGGACAGGAAGAGAGAGGGACAGGGAGAGAGAGAGGGACAGGGTGAGAGAGAGAGGGGACAGGGAGAGAGTGAGGGACAGAGAGAGAGACGGACAGGGAGAGAGAGTGAGGGACAGAGAGAGAGAGAGGGACAGGGAAAGAGAGGGACAAGGGAGAGAGAGAGAGGGACAGGGAGAGAGAGAGGGACAGGGAGAGAGAGGGACAGGGAGAGAGAGAGAGAGAGACAGTGAGATAGAGATAGAGAGAGAGAGAGTGACAGGGAGAGTGAGGGACAGGGAGAGAGAGTGAGGGACAGGCAGAGAGTGAGTGACAGGGAGAGAGAGGGACAGGGAGAGAGATAGAGGGACAGAGAAAGAGAGAGTGACGGGGGAGAGAGAGAGGGACAGGTAGAGAGAGGGACAGGGAGAGAGAGAGAGGACTGGGCGAGAGTAAGGGACAGGGAGATAGAGGGACAGGGAGAGAGAGAGGGACAGAGAGAGAGAGAGAGGGGGGGACAGGGAGAGGGTGAGGGACAGGGAGAGAGAGGGACAGGGAGAGAGAGAGAGAGAAAGAGGGACAGGGAGAGGGTGAGGCACAGGGAGAGAGAGCCAGAGCGAGAGACAGAGAGAGAGGGACAGGGAGAGAGAGGGACAGGGAGAGAGTGAGGGACAGGGAGAGAGTGAGGGACAGGGAGAGAGAGAGGGACAGGGAACGAGAGAGAGGGACAGGGAGAGAGAGGGACAGGGAGAGAGAGAGGGACAGGGAGAGAGTGAGGGACAGGGAGAGAGTGAGGGACAGGGAGAGTGAGAGGGACAGGGAGCGAGAGTGAGGGACAGGGAGATAGAGGGACAGGGAGAGAGTGAGGGACAGGGAGAGAGTGAGGGACAGGGAGAGAGAGGGACAGAGGGAGGGGGGAGAGAGAGAGGGACAGGTAGAGAGAGGGACAGGGAGAGAGAAAGAGAGGGACTGGGCGAGAGTGAGCGACAGGGAGAGAGAGGGACAGGGAGAGGGTGAAGGACAGGGAGAGAGAGAGAGGGACAGAGAGAGAGAGAGGGAGGACAGGGAGAGGGTGAGGGACAGGGAGAGAGAGCCAGAGGGAGAGACAGAGAGAGAGCGACAGACAGGGAGAGAGAGAGGGGGACAGGGAGAGAGGGAGGGATAGGGAAAGAGAGAGAGGGACATCGAGAGACAGAGAGAGGGACATGGAGAGAGAGAGAGAGAGAGAGAGAGAGAAATACAGAGCGAGGGACACAGAGAGGGAGATAGAAAGACAGAGAGAGAGAGGGACACAGAGAGGAAGAGAGGGACAGAGACAGGGAGAGAGGGACAGGGAGAGAGTGAGGGACTGAGAGAGAGAGAGGGACAGGGAGAGATAGAGAGGGACAGGGAGAGAGAGAGAGGGTACAGGGAGAGAGTGAGGGACAGACAGAGAGACGGACAGGGAGAGAGAGTGAGGGACAGAGAGAGAGAGGGACAGGGAAAGAGAGGGACAAGGGAGAGAGAGAGGGAGAGGGAGAGAGAGAGGGACAGGGAGAGAGAGAGAGAGGGTACAGGGAGAGAGTGAGGGACAGAGAGAGAGACGGACAGGGAGAGAGAGTGAGGGACAGAGAGAGAGAGGGACAGGGAGAGAAAGAGAGAGAGGGACAGGGAAAGAGAGGGACAAGGGAGAGAGAGAGGGAGAGGGAGAGAGAGAGGTACAGGGAGAGAGAGGGACAGGGAGAGAGACAGAGACAGTGAGATAGAGATAGAGAGAGAGAGAGGGACAGAGAGAGTGAGGGACAGGGAGAGAGAGTGAGGGACAGGGAGAGAGTGAGTGACAGGGAGAGAGAGGGACAGGGAGAGAGATAGAGGGACAGAGAGAGAGAGAGTGACAGGGGGAGAGAATGAGGGACAGAGAGAGAGAGAGGGACAGGGAAAGAGAGGGACAGGGAGAGAGAGTGAGTGACAGGCAGAGAGTGAGTGACAGGGAGAGAGAGTGACAGGGGGAGAGAGAGAGGGACAGGTAGAGAGAGGGACAGGGAGAGAGAGAGAGGACTGGACGAGAGTGAGGGACAGGAAGAGAGAGGGACAGGGAGAGAGAGAGGGACAGAGAGAGAGAGAGAGAGAGAGAGGGGGGGACAGGGAGAGGGTGAGGGACAGGGAGAGAGAGAGAGAGTGAGGGACAGGGAGAGGGTGAGGCACAGGGAGAGAGAGCCAGATCGAGTGACAGAGAGAGAGGGACAGGGAGAGAGAGGGACAGGGAGAGAGTGAGGGACAGGGAGAGAGTGAGGGACAGGGAGAGAGAGAGGGACAGGGAACGAGAGAGAGGGACAGGGAGAGAGAGGGACAGGGAGAGAGTGAGGGACAGGGAGAGAGTGAGGGACAGGGAGAGTGAGAGGGACAGGGAGAGAGAGAGGGACAGGGAGCGAGAGTGAGGGACAGGGAGAGAGAGGGACAGGGAGAGAGTGAGGGACAGGGAGAGAGTGAGGGACAGGGAGAGAGAGGGACAGAGAGAGAGAGAGGGAGAGGGGGAGAGAGAGAGGGACAGGTAGAGAGAGGGACAGGGAGAGAGAAAGAGAGGGACTGGGCGAGAGTGCGCGACAGGGAGAGAGAGGGACAGGGAGAGGGTGAGGGACAGGGAGAGAGAGAGAGGGACAGAGAGAGAGAGAGGGGGGGACAGGGAGAGGGTGAGGGACAGGGAGAGAGAGCCAGAGGGAGAGACAGAGAGAGAGGGACAGACAGGGAGAGAGAGAGGGGGACAGGGAGAGAGGGAGGGATAGGGATAGAGAGAGAGGGACATCGAGAGACAGAGAGAGGGACATGGAGAGAGAGAGAGAGAGAGAGAGAGAGAAAGACAGAGCGAGGGACACAAAGAGGGAGATAGAAAGACAGAGAGAGAGAGGGACACAGAGAGGAAGAGAGGGACAGAGACAGGGAGAGAGGGACAGGGAGAGAGTGAGGGACTGAGAGAGAGAGAGGGACAGGGAGAGAGAGAGAGAGGGTACAGGGAGAGAGTGAGGGACAGAGAGAGAGACGGACAGGGAGAGAGAATGAGGGACAGAGAGAGAGGGGGACAGGGAGAGAGAGAGAGAGGGACAGGGAAAGAGAGGGACGGGGGAGAGAGAGAGGGAGAGGGAGAGAGAGAGGGACAGGGAGAGAGAGAGAGGGTACAGGGAGAGAGTGAGGGACAGGGAAAGAGAGAGACGGACTGGAAGAGAGAGAGAGGGACAGGGAGAGAGAGGGGGACAGGGAGAGAGAGAGAGAGGGACAGAGAGAGAGAGGGACAGGGAGAGAGAGAGAGGGACAGGGAGAGAGAGGGACAGGGAGAGAGAGAGGGAGAGGGTGAGAGAGAGGGACAGGGAGAGAGAGGGACAGAGAGAGAGAGGGACAGGGAGAGAGAGAAGGACAGGGAAAGAGAGGGACAGGGAGAGAGAGAGGGAGAGGGAGAGAGAGAGGGACAGGGAGAGAGAGGGACAGGGAGACAGAGGGACACGGAGAGAGAGAGAGAGGGACAGGGAGAGAGAGAGAGGGACAGGGCGAGAGTGTGAGGGACAGAGAGAGAGAGAGAGACGGACAGGGATAGAGTGAGGGACATGGAAAGAGAGAGAGGGACAGAGAGAGAGTGAGGGACAGTGAAAGAGAGAGAGGGACAGAGAGAGAGGGACAGGTAGAGAGAGAGGGACAGGAAGAGAGAGAGAGAGGGACAGGGAGAGAGAGAGAGGGACAGGGAGAGAGAAAGAGAGGGACAGGGAGAGAGAGAGAGGGACAGCGAGAGAGAGAGGGACAGGGAGAGAGAGAGGGAGAGAGAGAGAGAGGGACCGGGAGAGAGAGATAGAGGGACAGCGAGAGAGTGAGGGACAGGGAAAGAGAGAGGGACATGGAGAGAGAGAGAGAGGGACAGGGAGAGAGAGAGATAGAGGGACAGCGAGAGCGAGAGAGAGAAAAAGACAGAGATGGGACACAGAGAGGGAGACAGAAAGACAGATAGAGAGAGGGACATAGAGAGGGAGAGAGGGACATAGACAGAGAGAGAGGGACAGGGAGAGAGTGAGGGACAGAGGGAGAGAGAGGGACAGAGAAAGATAGAGGGACAGGGAGAGAGAGAGAGAGAGAGGGACAGGGAGAGAGAGAGAGGGACAGAGAGAGAAAGACAGGGAGTGAGAGAGAGGGACGGGGAGAGAGAGAGAGACAAGTTGAGAGTGAGGGACAGGGAGAGGGAGAGAGAGAGGGACAGGGAGAGAGAGAGAGGGTCAGGGAGAGAGAGAGGGACAGAGAGAGAGAGGGACAGGGAGAGAGAGAGAGGGACAGGGAGAGAGAGGGACAGTGAGAGAGAGAGGAACAGAGAGAGAGTGAGAGAGACAGGGAGAGAGAGGGACAGGGAGAGAGATAGAGGGACAGAGAAAGAGAGAATGACGGGGGAGAGAGAGAGGGACAGGTAGAGAGAGGGACAGGGAGAGAGAGAGAGGACTGGGCGAGAGTAAGGGACAGGGAGATAGAGGGACAGGGAGAGAGAGAGGGACAGAGAGAGAGAGAGAGGGGGGGACAGGGAGAGGGTGAGGGACAGGGAGAGAGAGGGACAGGGAGAGAGAGAGAGAAAAAGAGGGACAGGGAGAGGGTGAGGCACAGGGAGAGAGAGCCAGAGCGAGAGACAGAGAGAGAGGGACAGGGAGAGAGAGGGACAGGGAGAGAGTGAGGGAAAGGGAGAGAGTGAGGGACAGGGAGAGAGAGAGGGACAGGGAACGAGAGAGAGGGACAGGGAGAGAGAGGGACAGGGAGAGAGAGAGGGACAGGGAGAGAGTGAGGGACAGGGAGAGAGTGAGGGACAGGGAGAGTGAGAGGGACAGGGAGCGAGAGTGAGGGACAGGGAGATAGAGGGACAGGGAGAGAGTGAGGGACAGGGAGAGAGTGAGGGACAGGGAGAGAGAGGGACAGGGAGAGAGAGAGGGACAGAGAGAGAGAGAGAGAGAGGGGGTGGGACAGGGAGAGGGTGAGGGACAGGGAGAGAGAGGGACAGGGAGAGAGAGTGAGAGAGAGGGACAGGGAGAGGGTGAGGCACAGGGAGAGAGAGCCAGAGCGAGAGACAGAGAGAGAGGGACAGGGAGAGAGAGTGACAGGGAGAGAGAGACGGACAGGGAACGAGAGAGAGGGACAGGGAGAGAGTGAGGGACAGCGAGAGCGTGAGGGACAGGGAAAGAGAGAGGGACAGAGAGAGAGAGAGGGAGAGGGGGAGAGAGAGAGGGACAGGTAGAGAGAGGGACAGGGAGAGAGAGAGAGAGGGACTGGGCGAGAGTGAGGGACAGGGGGAGAGTGGGACAGGGGGAGGGTGAGGGACAGGGAGAGAGAGGGACAGAGAGAGAGAGGGAGAGGGGGAGAGAGAGAGGGACAGGTAGAGAGAGGGACTGGGAGAGAGAGAGAGAGGGACTGGGCGAGAGTGAGGGACAGGGAGAGAGAGGGACAGGGAGAGAGAGACAGAGGGACAGGGAGAGAGAGAGGGACAGGGAGAGAGCGAAGGACAGGGAGAGAGAGAGAGAGGGACAAAGAGAGAGAGTGCGGGACAGAGACAGAGGGACAGGGAGAGAGAGAGCGACAGAGAGAGAGAGGGACAGGAAGAGAGAGGGACAGGGAGAGAGAGAGGGACAGGGAGAGAGAGAGAGGGGACAGGGAGAGAGTGAGGGACAGAGAGAGAGAGAGAGGGACAGAGAGAGAGAGCGAGGGACAGAGAGAGAGAGGGACCGGGAAAGAGAGCGACAAGGGAGAGAGAGAGAGAGGAAGAGGGACAGGGAGAGAGGGACAGGGAGAGAGAGAGAGACAGTGAGATAGAGATAGAGAGAGAGAGAGGGACAGGGAGAGTGAGGGACAGGGAGAGAGAGTGAGGGACAGGCAGAGAGTGAGTGACAGGGAGAGAGAGGGACAGGGAGAGAGATAGAGGGACAGAGAAAGAGAGAGTGACAGGGGGAGAGAGAGAGGGACAAGTGGAGAGAGGGACAGAGAGAGAGAGAGAGAGGACTGGACGAGAGTGAGGGACAGGGAGAGAGAGGGACAGGGAGAGAGAGAGGGACAGAGAGAGAGAGAGAGAGGGGGTACAGGGAGAAGGTGAGGGACAGGGAGAGAGATCGACAGGGAGAGAGAGAGAGAGAGTGAGGGACAGGGAGAGGGTGAGAGACAGGGAGAGAGAGGGACAGGGAGAGAGAGAGAGAGAGTGAGGGACAGGGAGAGGGTGAGGCACAGGGAGAGAGAGCCAGAGCGAGAGACAGAGAGAGAGGGACAGGGAGAGAGAGGGACAGGGAGAGAGTGAGGGACAGAGAGAGAGTGAGGGACAGGGAGAGGGTGAGGGACAGGGAGAGAGAGGGACAGGGAGAGAGAGAGAGAGAGAGTGAGGGACAGGGAGAGGGTGAGGCAATGGGAGAGAGAGCCAGAGCGAGAGACAGAGAGAGAGGGACAGGGAGAGAGAGGGACAGGGAGAAAGAGGGACAGGGAGAGAGTGTGGGACAGGGAGAGAGTGAGGGACAGGGAGAGTGAGAGGGACAGGGAGAGAGAGAGGGACAGGGAGCGAGAGTGAGGGACAGGGAGAGAGAGGGACAGGGAGAGAGTGATGGACAGGGAGAGAGTGAGGGATAGGGAGATAGAGGGACAGAGAGAGAGAGAGGGAGAGGGGGAGAGAGAGAGGGACAGGTAAAGAGAGGGACAGGGAGAGAGAAAGAGAGGGACTGGGCGAGAGTGAGCGACAGGGAGAGAGAGGGACAGGGAGAGGGTGAGGGACAGGGAGAGAGAGAGAGACAGAGAGAGAGAGAGGGAGGACAGGGAGAGGGTGAGGGACAGGGAGAGAGAGCCAGAGGGAGAGACAGAGAGAGAGGGACAGACAGGGAGAGAGAGAGGGGGACAGGGAGAGAGGGAGGGATAGGGAAAGAGAGAGAGGGACATCGAGAGACAGAGAGAGGGACATGGAGAGAGAGAGAGAGAGAGAGAGAGAGAGAGAGAGAGAGAGAGAGAAAGACAGAGCCAGGCACACAGAGGGGGAGATAGAAAGACAGAGAGAGAGAGGCACACAGAGAGGAAGAGAGGGACAGAGACAGGGAGAGGGGGACAGGGAGAGAGTGAGGGACTGAGAGAGAGAGAGGGACAGGGAGAGATAGAGAGGGACAGGGAGAGAGAGAGAGGGTACAGGGAGAGAGTGAGGGTCAGAGAGAGAGAGACGGACAGGGAGAGAGAGTGAGGGACAGAGAGAGAGAGGGACAGGGAGAGAGAGAGAGAGAGGGACAGGGAAAGAGAGGGACAAGGGAGAGAGAGAGGGAGAGGGAGAGAGAGAGGGACAGGGAGAGAGAGAGAGAGGGTACAGGGAGAGAGTGAGGGACAGAGAGAGAGACGGACAGGGAGAGAGAGTGAGGGACAGAGAGAGAGAGGGACAGGGAGAGAGAGAGAGAGGGACAGGGAAAGAGAGGGACAAGGGAGAGAGAGAGGGAGAGGGAGAGAGAGAGGGACAGGGAGAGAGAGGGACAGGGAGAGAGAGAGAGACAGTGAGATAGAGATAGAGAGAGAGAGAGGGACAGGGAGAGTGAGGGACAGGGAGAGAGAGTGAGGGACAGGGAGAGAGTGAGAGACAGGGAGAGAGAGGGACAGGGAGAGAGATCGAGGGACAGAGAGAGAGAGAGTGACGTGGGGAGAGAGTGAGGGACAGAGAGAGAGGGACAGGGAAAGAGAGGGACAAGGGAGAGAGAGAGAGGGAGAGGGAGAGAGAGAGGGACAGGGAGAGAGAGGGACAGGGAGAGGGAGAGAGACAATGAGATAGAGATAGAGAGAGAGCGACAGGGAGAGTGAGGGACAGTGAGAGAGAGTGAGGGACAGGCAGAGAGTGAGTGACAGGGAAAGAGAGGGACAGGGAGAGAGATAGAGGGACAGAGAAAGAGAGAGTGACAGGGGGAGAGAGAGAGGGACAGGTAGAGAGAGGGACAGGGAGAGAGAGAGAGGACTGGGCGAGAGTGAGGGACAGGGAGAGAGAGGGACAGGGAGAGAGAGAGGGACAGAGAGAGAGAGAGAGAGAGGGGGGGACAGGGAGAGGGTGAGGGACAGGGAGAGAGAGGGACAGGGAGGGAGAGAGAGAGAGAGAGTGAGGGACAGGGAGAGGGTGAGGCACAGGGAGAGAGAGCCAGAGCGAGAGACAGAGAGAGAGGGACAGGGAGAGAGAGGGACAGGGAGAGAGTGAGGGAGAGGGAGAGAGAGAGGGACAGGGAGAGAGAGGGACAGGGAGAGAGAGAGAGACAGTGAGATAGAGATAGAGAGAGAGAGAGGGACAGGGAGAGTGAGGGACAGAGAGAGAGAGGGACAGGGAGAGAGAGAGAGAGGGACAGGGAAAGAGAGGGACAAGGGAGAGAGAGAGGGAGAGAGAGAGGGAGAGGGAGAGAGAGAGAGGGACAGGGAGAGAGAGGGACAGGGAGAGAGAGACAGTGAGATAGAGATAGAGAGAGAGAGAGGGACAGGGAGAGTGAGAGACACGGAGAGAGAGTGAGGGACAGGGAGAGAGTGAGAGACAGGGAGAGAGAGGGACAGGGAGAGAGATCGAGGGACAGAGAGAGAGAGAGTGACAGGGGGAGAGAGTGAGGGACAGAGGGAGAGAGGGACAGGGAAAGAGAGGGACAAGGGAGAGAGAGAGAGGGAGAGGGAGAGAGAGAGGGACAGGGAGAGAGAGGGACAGGGAGAGAGAGAGAGACAATGAGATAGAGATAGAGAGAGAGAGAGGGACAGGGAGAGTGAGGGACAGGGAGAGAGAGTGAGGGACAGGCAGAGAGTGAGTGACAGGGAAAGAGAGGGACAGGGAGAGAGATAGAGGGACAGAGAAAGAGAGAGTGACAGGGGGAGAGAGAGAGGGACAGGTAGAGAGAGGGACAGAGAGAGAGAGAGAGGACTGGGCGAGAGTGAGGGACAGGGAGAGAGAGGGACAGGGAGAGAGAGAGGGACAGAGAGAGAGAGAGAGAGAGAGAGAGAGAGGGGACAGGGAGAGGGTGAGGGACAGGGAGAGAGAGGGACAGGGAGAGAGAGAGAGAGAGTGAGGGACAGGGAGAGGGTGAGGCACAGGGAGAGAGAGCCAGAGCGAGAGACAGAGAGAGAGGGACAGGGAGAGAGAGGGACAGGGAGAGAGAGAGAGAGGGGTGGACAGGGAGAGGGTGAGGGACAGGGAGAGAGAGGGACAGGGAGAGAGAGAGAGAGAGAGAGTGAGGGACAGGGAGAGGGTGAGGCACAGGGAGAGAGAGCCAGAGCGAGAGACAGAGAGAGAGGGACAGGGAGAGAGAGGGACAGGGAGAGAGTGAGGGACAGGGAGAGAGTGAGGGACAGGGAGAGAGAGAGGGACAGGGAACGAGAGAGAGGGACAGGGAGAGAGGGGGACAGGGAGAGAGTGAGGGACGGGGAGAGAGTGAGGGACAGGGAGAGAGAGGGACAGAGAGAGAGAGAGGGAGTGGGGGAGAGAGAGAGGGACAGGTAGAGTGAGGGACAGGGAGAGAGAAAGAGAGGGACTGGGCGAGAGTGAGCGACAGGGAGAGAGAGGGACAGGGAGAGGGTGAGGGACAGGGAGAGAGAGCGAGGGACAGAGAGAGAGAGAGGGGGGGACAGGGAGAGGGTGAGGGACAGGGAGAGAGAGCCAGAGGGAGAGACAGAGAGAGAGGGACAGACAGGGAGAGAGAGAGGGGGACAGGGAGAGAGGGAGGGATAGGGAAAGAGAGAGAGGGACATCGAGAGACAGAGAGAGGGACATGGAGAGAGAGAGAGATAGAGAGAGAAAGACAGAGCGAGGGACACAGAGAGGGAGATAGAAAGACAGAGAGAGAGAGGGACACAGAGAGGAAGAGAGGGACAGAGACAGGGAGAGAGGGACAGGGAGAGAGTGAGGGACTGAGAGAGAGAGAGGGACAGGGAGAGATAGAGAGGGACAGGGAGAGAGAGAGAGAGGGTACAGGGAGAGAGTGAGGGACAGAGAGAGAGTCGGACAGGGAGAGAGAATGAGGGACAGAGAGAGAGTCGGACAGGGAGAGAGAGAGAGAGAGGGACAGGGAAAGAGAGTGACGGGGGAGAGAGAGAGGGAGATGGAGAGATAGAGGGACAGGGAGAGAGAGAGAGAGAGAGGGACAGGGAAAGAGAGGGACAAGGGAGAGAGAGAGGGAGAGGGAGAGAGAGAGGGACAGGGAGAGAGAGGGACAGGGAGAGAGAGAGAGACAGTGAGATAGAGATAGAGAGAGAGAGAGGGACAGGGAGAGTGAGGGACAGGGAGAGAGAGTGAGGGACAGGGAGAGAGTGAGTGACAGGGAGAGAGAGGGACAGGGAGAGAGATAGAGGGACAGAGAGAGAGAGAGTGACGGGGGAGAGAGAGAGGGACAGGTAGAGAGAGGGACAGGGAGAGAGAGAGGGGGACTGGGCGAGAGTGAGGGACAGGGAGAGAGAGGGACAGGGAGAGAGAGAGGGACAGAGAGAGAGAGAGAGAGAGAGAGGGGGGACAGGGAGAGGGTGAGGGACAGGGAGAGAGAGGGACAGGGTGAGAGAGTGAGAGAGAGGGACAGGGAGAGGGTGAGGCACAGGGAGAGAGAGCCAGAGCGAGAGACAGAGAGAGAGGGACAGGGAGAGAGAGTGACAGGGAATGAGAGACGGACAGGGAACGAGAGAGAGGGACAGGGAGAGAGTGAGGGACAGCGAGAGCGTGAGGGACAGGGAAAGAGAGAGGGACAGAGAGAGAGAGAGGGAGAGGGGGAGAGAGAGAGGGACAGGTAGAGAGAGGGACAGGGAGAGAGAGAGAGAGGGACTGGGCGAGAGTGAGGGACAGGGAGAGAGTGGGACAGGGAGAGGGTGAGGGACAGGGAGAGAGAGGGACAGTGAGAGAGAGGGAGAGGGGGAGAGAGAGAGGGACAGGTAGAGAGAGGGACTGGGAGAGAGAGAGAGAGGGACTGGGCGAGAGTGAGGGACAGGGAAAGAGAGGGACAGGGAGAGAGAGACAGAGGGACAGGGAGAGAGAGAGGGACAGGGAGAGAGCGAAGGACAGGGAGAGAGAGAGAGAGAGAGGGACAAAGAGAGAGAGACATGTAGAGAGAGAGAGGGACAGGGAGAGAGTGCGGGACAGAGACAGAGGGACAGGGAGAGAGAGAGCGACAGGGAGAGAGAGGGACAGGAAGAGAGAGGGACAGGGAGAGAGTGAGGGACAGGGAGAGAGAGAGAGGGGACAGGGAGAGAGTGCGGGACAGAGAGAGAGAGAGAGAGGGACAGAGAGAGAGAGTGAGGGACAGAGAGAGAGAGGGACCGGGAAAGAGAGGGACAAGGGAGAGAGAGAGAGGGAGAGGGAGAGAGAGAGGGACAGGGAGAGAGGGACAGGGAGAGAGAGAGAGACAGTGAGATAGAGATAGAGAGAGAGAGAGGGACAGGGAGAGTGAGGGACAGGGAGAGAGAGTGAGGGACAGGCAGAGAGTGAGTGACAGGGAGAGAGAGGGACAGGGAGAGAGATAGAGGGACAGAGAAAGAGAGAGTGACAGGGGGAGAGAGAGAGGGACAGGTAGAGAGAGGGACAGGGGGAGAGTGAGAGAGGACTGGGCGAGAGTGAGGGACAGGGAGAGAGAAGGACAGGGAGAGAGAGAGGGACAGAGAGAGAGAGAGAGAGAGGGGGTACAGGGAGAGGGTGAGGGACAGGGAGAGAGATCGACAGGGAGAGAGAGAGAGAGAGTGAGGGACAGGGAGAGGGTGAGGGACAGGGAGAGAGAGGGACAGGGAGAGAGAGAGAGAGAGAGAGTGAGGGACAAAGAGAGGGTGAGGCACAGGGAGATAGAGCCAGAGCGAGAGACAGAGAGAGAGGGACAGGGAGAGAGAGGGACAGGGAGAGAGTGAGGGACAGGGAGATAGTGAGGGACAGGGAGAGAGAGAGGGACAGGGAACGAGAGAGAGGGACAGGGAGAGAGAGGGACAGGGAGAGAGTGAGGGACAGGGAGAGAGTGAGGGACAGGGAGAGTGAGAGGGACAGGGAGAGAGAGAGGGACAGGGAGCGAGAGTGAGGGACAGGGAGATAGAGGGACAGGGAGACAGTGAGGGACTGGGAGAGAGTGAGGGACAGGGAGATAGAGGAACAGAGAGAGAGAGAGGGAGAGGGGGAGAGAGAGAGGGACAGGTAGAGAGAGGGACAGGGAGAGAGAAAGAGAGGGACTGGGCGAGAGTGAGCGACAGGGAGAGAGAGGGACAGGGAGAGGGTGAGGGACAGGGAGAGAGAGAGAGAGGGACAGAGAGAGAGGGAGGGATAGGGAAAGAGAGAGAGGGACATCGAGAGACAGAGAGAGGGACATGGAGAGAGAGAGAGATAGAGAGAGAAAGACAGAGCGAGGGACACAGAGAGGGAGATAGAAAGACAGAGAGAGAGAGGGACACAGAGAGGAAGAGAGGGACAGAGACAGGGAGAGAGGGACAGGGAGAGAGTGAGGGACTGAGAGAGAGGGAAGGGAGAGATAGAGAGGGACAGGGAGAGAGAGAGAGGGTACAGGGAGAGAGTGAGGGTCAGAGAGAGAGAGACGGACAGGGAGAGAGAGTGAGGGACAGAGAGAGAGAGGGACAGGGAGAGAGAGAGAGAGAGGGACAGGGAAAGAGAGGGACAAGGGAGAGAGAGAGGGAGAGGGAGAGAGAGAGGGACAGGGAGAGAGAGAGAGGGTACAGGGAGAGAGTGAGGGACAGAGAGAGAGACGGACAGGGAGAGAGAGTGAGGGACAGAGAGAGAGAGGGACAGGGAGAGAGAGAGAGAGGGACAGGGAAAGAGAGGGACAAGGGAGAGAGAGAAGGAGAGGGAGAGAGAGAGGGACAGGGAGAGAGAGGGACAGGGAGAGAGAGAGAGAGACAGTGAGATAGAGATAGAGAGAGAGAGGGACAGGGAGAGTGAGGGACAGGGAGAGAGAGTGAGGGACAGGGAGAGAGTGAGAGACAGGGAGAGAGAGGGACAGGGAGAGAGATCGAGGGACAGAGAGAGAGAGAGTGACAGGGGGAGAGAGTGAGGGATAGAGAGAGAGAGGGACAGGGAAAGAGAGGGACAAGGGAGAGAGAGAGAGGGAGAGGGAGAGAGAGAGGGACAGGGAGAGAGAGGGACAGGGAGAGAGAGAGAGACAATGAGATAGAGATAGAGAGAGAGGGACAGGGAGAGTGAGGGACAGGGAGAGAGAGTGAGGGACAGGCAGAGAGTGAGTGACAGGGAAAGAGAGGGACAGGGAGAGAGATAGAGGGACAGAGAAAGAGAGAGTGACAGGGGTAGAGAGAGAGGGACAGGTAGAGAGAGGGACAGGGAGAGAGAGAGAGGACTGGGCGAGAGTGAGGGACAAGGAGAGAGAGGGACAGGGAGAGAGAGAGACAAAGAGAGAGAGAGAGCGGGGGGGACAGGGAGAGGGTGAGGGACAGGGAGAGAGAGGGACAGGGAGAGAGAGAGAGAGAGTGAGGGACAGGGAGACGGTGAGGCACAGGGAGAGAGAGCCAGAGCGAGAGACAGAGAGAGAGGGACAGGGAGAGAGAGGGACAGGGAGAGAGTGAGGGAGAGGGAGAGAGAGAGGGACAGGGAGAGAGAGGGACAAGGAGAGAGAGAGAGACAGTGAGATAGAGATAGAGAGAGAGAGAGGGACAGGGAGAGTGAGGGACAGAGAGAGAGAGAGGGACAGGGAGAGAGAGAGAGAGGGACAGGGAAAGAGAGGGACAAGGGAGAGAGAGAGGGAGAGAGAGAGGGAGAGGGAGAGAGAGAGGGACAGGGAGAGAGAGGGACAGGGAGAGAGAGAGAGACAGTGAGATAGAGATAGAGAGAGAGAGGGACAGGGAGAGTGAGGGACCGGGAGAGAGAGTGAGGGACAGGGAGAGAGTGAGAGACAGGGAGAGAGAGGGACAGGGAGAGAGATCGAGGGACAGAGAGAGAGAGAGTGACAGGGGGAGAGAGTGAGGGACAGAGAGAGAGAGGGACAGGGAAAGAGAGGGACAAGGGAGAGAGAGAGAGGGAGAGGGAGAGAGAGAGGGACAGGGAGAGTGAGGGACAGGGAGAGAGAGTGAGGGACAGGCAGAGAGTGAGTGACAGGGAGAGAGAGGGACAGGGAGAGAGATAGAGGGACAGAGAAAGAGAGAGTGACAGGGGGAGAGAGAGAGGGACAGGTAGAGAGAGGGACAGGGGGAGAGTGAGAGAGGACTGGGCGAGAGTGAGGTACAGGGAGAGAGAGGGACAGGGAGAGAGAGAGGGACAGAGAGAGAGAGAGAGAGAGGGGTACAGGGAGAGGGTGAGGGTCAGGGAGAGATAGGGACAGGGAGAGAGAGAGAGAGAGTGAGGGACAGGGAGAGGGTGAGGCACAGGGAGAGAGAGCCAGAGCGAGAGACAGAGAGAGAGGGACAGGGAGAGAGAGGGACAGGGAGAGAGTGAGGGACAGGGAGAGAGTGAGGGACAGGGAGAGAGAGAGGGACAGGGAACGAGAGAGAGGGACAGGGAGAGAGAGGGACAGAGAGAGAGTGAGGGACAGGGAGAGAGTGAGGGACAGGGAGAGTGAGAGGGACAGGGAGAGAGAGAGGGACAGGGAGCGAGAGTGAGGGACAGGGAGAGACAGAGGGACAGGGAACGAGAGAGAGGGACAGGGAGAGAAAGGGACAGAGAGAGAGTGAGGGACAGGGAGAGAGTGAGGGACAGGGAGAGTGAGAGGGACAGGGAGAGAGAGAGGGACAGGGAGCGAGAGTGAGGGACAGGGAGAGAGAGGGACAGGGAGAGAGTGAGGGACAGGGAGAGAGTGAGGGACAGGGAGAGAGAGGGACAGAGAGAGAGAGGGAGAGGGGGAGAGAGAGAGGGACAGGTAGAGAGAGGGACAGGGAGAGAGAAAGAGAGGGACTGGGCGAGAGTGAGCGACAGGGAGAGAGAGGGACAGGGCGAGGGTGAGGGACAGGGAGAGAGAGAGAGGGACAGAGAGAGAGAGAGGGGGGGACAGGGAGAGGGTGAGGGACAGGGAGAGAGAGCCAGAGGGAGAGACAGAGAGAGAGGGACAGACAGGGAGAGAGAGAGGGGGACAGGGAGAGAGGGAGGGATAGGGAAAGAGAGAGAGAGAGAGGGACATCGAGAGACAGAGAGAGGGACATGGAGAGAGAGAGAGAGAGAGAGAAAGACAGAGCGAGGGACACAGAGAGGGAGATAGAAAGACAGAGAGAGAGAGGGACACAGAGAGGAAGAGAGGGACAGAGACAGGGAGAGCGGGACAGGGAGAGAGTGAGGGACTGAGAGAGAGGGAAGGGAGAGATAGAGAGGGACAGGGAGAGAGAGAGAGGGTACAGGGTGAGAGTGAGGGACAGAGAGAGAGACGGACAGGGAGAGAGAGTGAGGGACAGAGAGAGATAGGGACAGGGAGAGAGAGAGAGAGGGACAGGGAAAGAGAGGGACAAGGGAGAGAGAGAGGGAGAGGGAGAGAGAGAGGGACAGGGAGAGAGAGAGAGGGTACAGGGAGAGAGTGAGGGACAGAGAGAGAGACGGACAGGGAGAGAGAGTGAGGGACAGAGAGAGAGAGGGACAGGGAGAGAGAGAGAGAGAGAGAGGGACAGGGAAAGAGAGGGACAAGGGAGAGAGAGAGGGAGAGGGAGAGAGAGAGGGACAGGGAGAGAGAGGGACAGGGAGAGAGAGAGAGACAGTGAGATAGAGATAGAGAGAGAGAGGGACAGGGAGAGTGAGGGACAGGGAGAGAGAGTGAGGGACAGGGAGAGAGTGAGTGACAGGGAGAGAGAGGGACAGGGAGAGAGATAGAGGGACAGAGAGAGAGAGAGTGACAGGTAGAGAGAGGGACAGGGAGAGAGTGAGAGGGACTGGGCGAGAGTGAGGGACAGGGAGAGAGAGGGACAGGGAGAGAGAGAGGGACAGAGAGAGAGAGAGAGAGAGAGAGAGGGCGACAGGGAGAGGGTAAAGTACAGGGAGAGAGAGGGACAGGTAGAGAGAGGGACAGGGAGAGGGTGAGGCACAGGGAGAGAGAGCCAGAGCGAGAGACAGAGAGAGAGGGACAGGGAGAGAGAGTGACAGGGAGAGAGAGACGGACAGGGAACGAGAGGGAGGGACAGGGAGAGAGAGGGACAGGGAGACAGAGAGAGAGGGACTGGGTGAGAGTGAGGGACAGGGAGAGAGAGGGACAGGGAGAGAGAGAGAGAGGGACAGGGAGAGAGAGAGGGACAGGGAGAGAGCGAAGGACAGGGAGAGAGAGAGAGAGATGGACAGGGAGAGAGTGAGGAACAGAGAGCGAGAGGGACAGGGAGAGAGAGAGAGAGAGAGAGGGACAAAGAGAGAGAGAAATGTAGAGAGAGAGAGGGACAAGGAGAGAGTGCGGGACAGAGACAGAGGGACAGGGAGAGAGAGAGCGACAGAGAGAGAGAGGGACAGGAAGAGAGTGGGACAGGGAGAGAGAGGGGGACAGGGAGAGAGAGGGGACAGGGAGAGAGTGAGGGAGAGAGAGAGAGACGGACAGGGAGAGAGAGCGAGGGACAGAGAGAGAGAGAGGGACCGGGAAAGAGAGGGACAAGGGAGAGAGAGAGAGGGAGATGGAGAGAGAGAGGGACAGGGAGAGAGAGGGACAGGGAGAGAGAGAGAGACAGTGAGATAGAGATAGAGAGAGAGAGAGGGACAGGGAGAGTGAGGGACAGGGAGAGAGAGTGAGGGACAGGCAGAGAGTGAGTGACAGGGAGAGAGAGGGACAGGGAGAGAGATAGAGGGACAGAGAAAGAGAGAGTGACAGGGGGAGAGAGAGAGGGACAGGTAGAGAGAGGGACAGGGGGAGAGAGAGAGAGGACTGGGCGAGAGTGAGGGACAGGGAGAGAGAGGGACAGGGAGAGAGAGAGGGACAGAGAGAGAGAGAGAGAGGGGGGTACAGGGAGAGGGTGAGGGTCAGGGAGAGATAGGGACAGGGAGAGAGAGAGAGAGAGTGAGGGACAGGGAGAGGGTGAGGCACAGGGAGAGAGAGCCAGAGCGAGAGACAGAAAGAGAGGGACAGGGAGAGAGTGAGGGACAGGGAGAGAGAGAGAGACAGGGAACGAGAGAGAGGGACAGGGAGAGAGAGGGACAGGGAGAGAATGAGGGACAGAGAGAGAGAGAGAGGGACAGGGAGAGAAAGAGGGACAGGGAGAGAGAGAGGGACAGAGAGAGAGGGACAGGGAGAGAGAGCGACAGGGAGAGAGAGTAAACAGAGAGAGAGAGAGAGAGAGAGAATGGGACAGGGAGGGAGAGAGGGACAGGGAGAGAGAGAGAGACACGGAGAGAGTGAGATGGACAGGGAGAGAGTGAGGGACAGAGAGATAGAGAGGGACAGAGAGAGAGAGAGAGAGAGCGACAGAGAGAGAGAGAGTGACAGGGAGAGAGAGGGATTGGGTGAGACAGCGTGACAGGGGGAGAGAGAGAGAGGGACAGGGAGAGATTGAGGGACAGAGAGAGAGAGGGACAGGGAGAGAGAGTGAGGGACAGAGAGAGTGGGACAGGGAGAGAGAGAGAGGGACAGGGAGAGAGAGAGAGAGAGACAGGGAGATAGAGATAGAGAGAGAGAGGGACAGGGAGAGAGAGGGACAGGGAGTGAGAGGGACAGCGACAGAGAGAGAGGGAAAGAGAGAGAGAGAGGGACAGGGCGAGAGTGAGGGACAGGGAGAGAGAGGGACAGGGAGAGAGAGAGGGACTGAGAGAGAGAGGGGGGACAGGGAGAGAGAGAGAGAGGGACAGGGAGAGAAAGGGAGAGGGACAGGGAGAGAGTGAGGGACAGGGAAAGAGAGAGAGGGACAGAGATAGTGAGGGACAGGGAAAGAGAGAGGGAGAGAGGGAGAGGGACAGGGAGAGAGAGAGAGAGGGACAGGGAGAGAGAGAGGGACAGAGAGAGAGAGAGAGAGGGACAGGGAGAGAGAGAGAGAGAGGGACAGGGAGAGAGTGAGGGACAGGGAAAGAGAGAGGGACCGGGAGAGAGAGAGAGGGACAGGGAGAGAGGGAGAGAGAGGGACAGGGATAGAGAGAGAGAGAGAGAAAGACACAGAGAGCGACATTGAGAGGGAGATAGAAAGACAGAGAGAGTGAGGGACACAGAGAGGGAGAGAGGGACACAGAGAGGGAGAGAGGGACAGAGACAGTGATAGAGGGACAGGGAGAGAGAGAGGGACAGAGAGAGAGAGAGGGACAGAGAGCGAGAGGGACAGGGAGAGAGGGACAGGGAGAGAGTGAGGGATAGAGAGAGAGAGAGGGACAGGGAGAGAGAGAGAGACAGGGAGAGAGAGGGGGACAGAGAGAGAGTGGGACAGGGAGAGAGAGAGAGAGGGACAGGGAGAGAGAGTGACAGGGAGAGAGAGACGGACAGGGAACGAGAGGGAGGGACAGGGAGAGAGAGGGACAGAGAGAGAGAGAGAGAGGGACAGGGAGAGAGAGAGAGAGGGACAGGGAGAGAGTGAGGGACAGGGAAAGAGAGAGGGACCGGGAGAGAGAGAGAGGGACAGGGAGAGAGGGAGAGAGAGGGACAGGGATAGAGAGAGAGAGAGAGAAAGACACAGAGAGCGACATTGAGAGGGAGATAGAAAGACAGAGAGAGTGAGGGACACAGAGAGGGAGAGAGGGACACAGAGAGGGAGAGAGGGACAGAGACAGTGATAGAGGGACAGGGAGAGAGAGAGGGACAGAGAGAGAGAGAGGGACAGAGAGCGAGAGGGACAGGGAGAGAGGGACAGGGAGAGAGTGAGGGATAGAGAGAGAGAGAGGGACAGGGAGAGAGAGAGAGACAGGGAGAGAGAGGGGGACAGAGAGAGAGTGGGACAGGGAGAGAGAGAGAGAGGGACAGGGAGAGAGAGTGACAGGGAGAGAGAGACGGACAGGGAACGAGAGGGAGGGACAGGGAGAGAGAGGGACAGGGAGACAGAGAGAGAGGGACTGGGTGAGAGTGAGGGACAGGGAGAGAGAGGGACAGGGAGAGAGAGACAGAGGGACAGGGAGAGAGAGAGGGACAGGGAGAGAGCGAAGGACAGGGAGAGAGAGAGAGAGATGGACAGGGAGAGAGTGAGGAACAGAGAGCGAGAGGGACAGGGAGAGAGAGAGAGAGAGAGAGGGACAAAGAGAGAGAGAAATGTAGAGAGAGAGAGGGACAAGGAGAGAGTGCGGGACAGAGACAGAGGGACAGGGAGAGAGAGAGCGACAGAGAGAGAGAGGGACAGGAAGAGAGTGGGACAGGGAGAGAGAGGGGGACCGGGAGAGAGAGGGGACAGGGAGAGAGTGAGGGAGAGAGAGAGAGACGGACAGGGAGAGAGAGCGAGGGACAGAGAGAGAGAGAGGGACCGGGAAAGAGAGGGACAAGGGAGAGAGAGAGAGGGAGATGGAGAGAGAGAGGGACAGGGAGAGAGAGGGACAGGGAGAGAGAGAGAGACAGTGAGATAGAGATAGAGAGAGAGAGAGGGACAGGGAGAGTGAGGGACAGGGAGAGAGAGTGAGGGACAGGCAGAGAGTGAGTGACAGGGAGAGAGAGGGACAGGGAGAGAGATAGAGGGACAGAGAAAGAGAGAGTGACAGGGGGAGAGAGAGAGGGACAGGTAGAGAGAGGGACAGGGGGAGAGAGAGAGAGGACTGGGCGAGAGTGAGGGACAGGGAGAGAGAGGGACAGGGAGAGAGAGAGGGACAGAGAGAGAGATAGAGAGAGAGGGGTACAGGGAGAGGGTGAGGGTCAGGGAGAGATAGGGACAGGGAGAGAGAGAGAGAGAGTGAGGGACAGGGAGAGGGTGAGGCACAGGGAGAGAGAGCCAGAGCGAGAGACAGAGAGAGAGAGAGGGACAGGGAGAGAGTGAGGGACAGGGAGAGAGAGAGGGACAGGGAACGAGAGAGAGGGACAGGGAGAGAGAGGGACAGGGAGAGAATGAGGGACAGAGAGAGAGAGAGAGGGACAGGGAGAGAAAGAGGGACAGGGAGAGAGAGAGGGACAGAGAGAGAGGGACAGGGAGAGAGAGCGACAGGGAGAGAGAGAAAACAGAGAGAGAGAGAGAGAGAGAGAGAATGGGACAGGGAGGGAGAGAGGGACAGGGAGAGAGAGTAAACAGAGAGAGAGAGAGAGAGAGAGAATGGGACAGGGAGGGAGAGAGGGACAGGGAGAGAGAGAGAGACACGGAGAGAGTGAGATGGACAGGGAGAGAGTGAGGGACAGAGAGATAGAGAGGGACAGAGAGAGAGAGAGAGAGCGACAGAGAGAGAGAGAGTGACAGGGAGAGAGAGGGATTGGGTGAGACAGCGGGACAGGGGGAGAGAGAGAGAGGGACAGGGAGAGATTGAGGGACAGAGAGAGAGAGGGACAGGGAGAGAGAGTGAGGGACAGAGAGAGTGGGACAGGGAGAGAGAGAGAGGGACAGGGAGAGAGAGAGAGAGAGACAGGGAGATAGAGATAGAGAGAGAGAGGGACAGGGAGAGAGAGGGACAGGGAGTGAGAGGGACAGCGACAGAGAGAGAGGGAAAGAGAGAGAGAGAGGGACAGGGCGAGAGTGAGGGACAGGGAGAGAGAGGGACAGGGAGAGAGAGAGGGACTGAGAGATGGAGAGGGGGGACAGGGAGAGAGAGAGAGAGGGACAGGGAGAGAAAGGGAGAGGGACAGGGAGAGAGTGAGGGACAGGGAAAGAGAGAGAGGGACAGAGATAGTGAGGGACAGGGAAAGAGAGAGGGAGAGAGGGAGAGGGACAGGGAGAGAGAGAGAGAGGGACAGGGAGAGAGAGAGGGACAGAGAGAGAGAGAGAGGGACAGGGAGAGAGAGAGAGAGGGACAGGGAGAGAGTGAGGGACAGGGAAAGAGAGAGGGACCGGGAGAGAGAGAGAGGGACAGGGAGAGAGGGAGAGAGAGGGACAGGGATAGAGAGAGAGAGAGAGAAAGACACAGAGAGCGACATTGAGAGGGAGATAGAAAGACAGAGAGAGTGAGGGACACAGAGAGGGAGAGAGGGACACAGAGAGGGAGAGAGGGACAGAGACAGTGATAGAGGGACAGGGAGAGAGAGAGGGACAGAGAGAGAGAGAGGGACAGAGAGCGAGAGGGACAGGGAGAGAGGGACAGGGAGAGAGTGAGGGATAGAGAGAGAGAGAGGGACAGGGAGAGAGAGAGAGACAGGGAGAGAGAGGGGGACAGAGAGAGAGTGGGACAGGGAGAGAGAGAGAGAGGGACAGGGAGAGAGAGTGACAGGGAGAGAGAGACGGACAGGGAACGAGAGGGAGGGACAGGGAGAGAGAGGGACAGGGAGACAGAGAGAGAGGGACTGGGTGAGAGTGAGGGACAGGGAGAGAGAGGGACAGGGAGAGAGAGACAGAGGGACAGGGAGAGAGAGAGGGACAGGGAGAGAGCGAAGGACAGGGAGAGAGAGAGAGAGATGGACAGGGAGAGAGTGAGGAACAGAGAGCGAGAGGGACAGGGAGAGAGAGAGAGAGAGAGAGGGACAAAGAGAGAGAGAAATGTAGAGAGAGAGAGGGACAAGGAGAGAGTGCGGGACAGAGACAGAGGGACAGGGAGAGAGAGAGCGACAGAGAGAGAGAGGGACAGGAAGAGAGTGGGACAGGGAGAGAGAGGGGGACAGGGAGAGAGAGGGGACAGGGAGAGAGTGAGGGAGAGAGAGAGAGACGGACAGGGAGAGAGAGCGAGGGACAGAGAGAGAGAGAGGGACCGGGAAAGAGAGGGACAAGGGAGAGAGAGAGAGGGAGATGGAGAGAGAGAGGGACAGGGAGAGAGAGGGACAGGGAGAGAGAGAGAGACAGTGAGATAGAGATAGAGAGAGAGAGAGGGACAGGGAGAGTGAGGGACAGGGAGAGAGAGTGAGGGACAGGCAGAGAGTGAGTGACAGGGAGAGAGAGGGACAGGGAGAGAGATAGAGGGACAGAGAAAGAGAGAGTGACAGGGGGAGAGAGAGAGGGACAGGTAGAGAGAGGGACAGGGGGAGATAGAGAGAGGACTGGGCGAGAGTGAGGTACAGGGAGAGAGAGGGACAGGGAGAGAGAGAGGGACAGAGAGAGAGAGAGAGAGAGGGGTACAGGGAGAGGGTGAGGGTCAGGGAGAGATAGGGACAGGGAGAGAGAGAGAGAGAGTGAGGGACAGGGAGAGGGTGAGGCACAGGGAGAGAGAGCCAGAGCGAGAGACAGAGAGAGAGGGACAGGGAGAGAGTGAGGGACAGGGAGAGAGAGAGGGACAGGGAACGAGAGAGAGGGACAGGGAGAGAGAGGGACAGGGAGAGAATGAGGGACAGAGAGAGAGAGAGAGGGACAGGGAGAGAAAGAGGGACAGGGAGAGAGAGAGGGACAGAGTGAGAGGGACAGGGAGAGAGAGCGACAGGGAGAGAGAGAAAACAGAGAGAGAGAGAGAGAGAGAGAATGGGACAGGGAGGGAGAGAGGGACAGGGAGAGAGAGTAAACAGAGAGAGAGAGAGAGAGAGAGAATGGGACAGGGAGGGAGAGAGGGACAGAGAGAGAGAGGGACAGGGAGAGAGAGTGGGGGACAGAGAGAGTGGGACAGGGAGAGAGAGGGATTGGGTGAGACAGCGGGACAGGGGGAGAGAGAGAGAGGGACAGGGAGAGATTGAGGGACAGAGAGAGAGAGGGACAGGGAGAGAGAGTGGGGGACAGAGAGAGTGGGACAGGGAGAGAGAGAGAGGGACAGGGAGAGAGAGAGAGAGAGACAGGGAGATAGAGATAGAGAGAGAGAGGGACAGGGAGAGAGAGGGACAGGGAGTGAGAGGGACAGCGACAGAGAGAGAGGGAAAGAGAGAGAGAGAGGGACAGGGCGAGAGTGAGGGACAGGGAGAGAGAGGGACAGGGAGAGAGAGAGGGACTGAGAGAGAGAGGGGGGACAGGGAGAGAGAGGGAGAGGGACAGGGAGAGAAAGGGAGAGGGACAGGGAGAGAGTGAGGGACAGGGAAAGAGAGAGAGGGACAGAGATAGTGAGGGACAGGGAAAGAGAGAGGGAGAGAGGGAGAGGGAGAGGGACAGGGAGAGAGAGAGAGAGGGACAGGGAGAGAGAGAGGGACAGAGAGAGAGAGAGAGAGGGACAGGGAGAGAGAGAGAGAGGGACAGGGAGAGAGTGAGGGACAGGGAAAGAGAGAGGGACCGGGAGAGAGAGAGGGACAGGGAGAGAGGGAGAGAGAGGGACAGGGATAGAGAGAGAGAGAGAGAAAGACACAGAGAGCGACATTGAGAGGGAGATAGAAAGACAGAGAGAGTGAGGGACACAGAGAGGGAGAGAGGGACACAGAGAGGGAGAGAGGGACAGAGACAGTGATAGAGGGACAGGGAGAGAGAGAGGGACAGAGAGAGAGAGAGGGACAGAGAGCGAGAGGGACAGGGAGAGAGGGACAGGGAGAGAGTGAGGGATAGAGAGAGAGAGAGGGACAGGGAGAGAGAGAGAGACAGGGAGAGAGAGGGGGACAGAGAGAGAGTGGGACAGGGAGAGAGAGAGAGAGGGACAGGGAGCGAGAGAGGAACAGGGAGAGAGAGAGAGGGACAGGGAAAGAGAGAAAGAGGGACAGGGAGAGATTGAGGGACAGAGAGAGAGAGGGACAGGGAGAGAGAGAGAGGGACAGAGAGAGAGAGAGATACAGGTAGAGAGAGAGGGACAGGGAGAGAGAGAGAGACAGAGAGACAGTGAGGGACAGGGAGAGAGTGAGGGACAGAGAGTGAGAGAGTGACAGAGAGAGAGAGGGACAGGGAGAGAGAGAGAGAGGGACAGGGAGAGAGAGAGAGGGACAGGGAGAGAGAGAGGGACAGTAAGGGAGAGAGAGACAGGGAGAGAGTGGGACAGGGAGCGAGAGAGAGAGACAGGGAGAGAGAGAGATAGACAGGGAGAGAGAGAGGGACAGGGAGAGAGAGAGAGGGACAGGGAGAGAGAGGGAGGGACAGGGAGAGAGAGAGAGAGAGAGAGAGAGAGAGAAAGACAGAGAGAGGTACACAGAGAGGGAGATAGAAAGACAGAGAGAGAGGGACAGAGAGGGGGAGAGAGGGACAGAGACAGGGAGAGAGGGACAGGGAGAGAGTGAGGGACAGCGAGAGAGAGAGGGACAGGGAGAGAGTGAGTGACATAGAGAGAGAGAGACAGGGAGAGAGCGAGGGACAGAGAGAGAGAGAGGGACAGGGAGAGAGAGAGAGACAGGGAGAGAGAGAGGGACGGGAGAGAGAGGGACAGTGAGAGATTGAGGGACAGAGAGAGAGTGACTGAGTCAGGGAGAGAGATAGGGACAGGGAGAGAGAGGGACAGGGAGAGATTGAGGGACAGAGAGAGAGTGACAGAGTCAGGGAGAGAGATAGGGACAGGGAGAGAGAGGGACAGGGAGAGAGAGACAGAGGGACAGGGAGGGAGAGAGGGAAAGGGAGGTAGAGAGAGGGACAGGGAGAGAGAGAGAGGTGAAGGAGAGAGTGTGGTACAGGGAGAGAGCGAGGGACAGAGAGAGAGAGAGGAACAGAATGAGAGGGACAGGGAGAGAGAGAGAGAGAGGGACAGGGAGAGAGAGAGAGGGTACAGGGAGAGAGTGAGGGACAGAGAGAGAGACGGACAGGGAGAGAGAGTGAGGGACAGAGAGAGAGAGGGACAGGGAGAGAGAGAGAGAGGGACAGGGAAAGAGAGGGACAAGGGAGAGAGAGAAGGAGAGGGAGAGAGAGAGGGACAGGGAGAGAGAGGGACAGGGAGAGAGAGAGAGAGACAGTGAGATAGAGATAGAGAGAGTGAGAGGGACAGGGAGAGTGAGGGACAGGGAGAGAGAGTGAGGGACAGGGAGAGAGTGAGAGACAGGGAGAGAGAGGGACAGGGAGAGAGATCGAGGGACAGAGAGAGAGAGAGTGACAGGGGGAGAGAGTGAGGGATAGAGAGAGAGAGGGACAGGGAAAGAGAGGGACAAGGGAGAGAGAGAGAGGGAGAGGGAGAGAGAGAGGGACAGGGAGAGAGAGGGACAGGGAGAGAGAGAGAGACAATGAGATAGAGATAGAGAGAGAGGGACAGGGAGAGTGAGGGACAGGGAGAGAGAGTGAGGGACAGGCAGAGAGTGAGTGACAGGGAAAGAGAGGGACAGGGAGAGAGATAGAGGGACAGAGAAAGAGAGAGTGACAGGGGTAGAGAGAGAGGGACAGGTAGAGAGAGGGACAGGGAGAGAGAGAGAGGACTGGGCGAGAGTGAGGGACAAGGAGAGAGAGGGACAGGGAGAGAGAGAGACACAGAGAGAGAGAGAGCGGGATGGACAGGGAGAGGGTGAGGGACAGGGAGAGAGAGGGACAGGGAGAGAGAGAGAGAGAGTGAGGGACAGGGAGAGGGTGAGGCACAGGGAGAGAGAGCCAGAGCGAGAGACAGAGAGAGAGGGACAGGGAGAGAGAGGGACAGGGAGAGAGTGAGGGAGAGGAGAGAGAGAGGGACAGGGAGAGAGAGGGACAAGGAGAGAGAGAGAGACAGTGAGATAGAGATAGAGATAGAGAGAGGGACAGGGAGAGTGAGGGACAGAGAGAGAGAGGGACAGGGAGAGAGAGAGAGAGGGACAGGGAAAGAGAGGGACAAGGGAGAGAGAGAGGGAGAGAGAGAGGGAGAGGGAGAGAGAGAGGGACAGGGAGAGAGAGGGACAGGAGAGAGAGAGAGAGACAGTGAGATAGAGATAGAGAGAGAGAGGGACAGGGAGAGTGAGGGACCGGGAGAGAGAGTGAGGGACAGGGAGAGAGTGAGAGACAGGGAGAGAGAGGGACAGGGAGAGAGATCGAGGGACAGAGAGAGAGAGAGTGACAGGGGGAGAGAGTGAGGGACAGAGAGAGAGAGGGACAGGGAAAGAGAGGGACAAGGGAGAGAGAGAGAGGGAGAGGGAGAGGGAGAGAGAGAGGGACAGGGAGAGTGAGGGACAGGGAGAGAGAGTGAGGGACAGGCAGAGAGTGAGTGACAGGGAAAGAGAGGGACAGGGAGAGAGATAGAGGGACAGAGAGAAAGAGAGAGTGACAGGGGGAGAGAGAGAGGGACAGGTAGAGAGAGGGACAGGGAGAGAGAGAGAGGACTGGGCGAGAGTGAGGGACAGGGAGAGAGAGGGACAGGGAGAGAGAGAGGGACAGAGAGAGAGAGAGAGAGGGGTTCAGGGAGAGGGTGAGGGACAGGGAGAGAGAGGGACAGGGAGAGAGAGAGAGAGAGTGAGGGACAGGGAGAGGGTGAGGCACAGGGAGAGAGAGCCAGAGCGAGAGACAGAGAGAGAGGGACAGGGAGAGAGAGGGACAGGGAGAGAGTGAGGGACAGGGAGAGAGTGAGGGACAGGGAGAGAGAGAGGGACAGGGAACGAGAGAGAGGGACAGGGAGAGAGAGGGACAGAGAGAGAGTGAGGGACAGGGAGTGAGTGAGGGACAGGGAGAGTGAGAGGAACAGGGAGAGAGAGAGGGACAGGGAGCGAGAGTGAGGGACAGGGAGAGAGAGAGGGACAGGGAACGAGAGAGAGGGACAGGGAGAGAGAGGGACAGAGAGAGAGTGAGGGACAGGGAGAGAGTGAGGGACAGGGAGAGTGAGAGGGACAGGGAGAGAGAGAGGGACAGGGAGCGAGAGTGAGGGACAGGGAGAGAGAGGGACAGGGATAGAGTGAGGGACAGGGAGAGAGTGAGGGACAGGGAGAGAGAGGGACAGAGAGAGAGAGGGAGAGGGGGAGAGAGAGAGGGACAGGTAGAGAGAGGGACAGGGAGAGAGAAAGAGAGGGACTGGGCGAGAGTGAGCGACAGGGAGAGAGAGGGACAGGGCGAGGGTGAGGGACAGGGAGAGAGAGAGAGGGACAGAGAGAGAGAGAGGGGGGGACAGGGACAGGGTGAGGGACAGGGAGAGAGAGCCAGAGGGAGAGACAGAGAGAGAGGGACAGACAGGGAGAGAGAGAGGGGGACTGGGAGAGAGGGAGGGATAGGGAAAGAGAGAGAGGGACATCGAGAGACAGAGAGAGGGACATGGAGAGAGTGAGAGAGAGAGAGAAAGACAGAGCGAGGACGACAGAGAGGGAGATAGAAAGACAGAGAGAGAGAGGGACACAGAGAGGAAGAGAGGGACAGAGACAGGGAGAGAGGGACAGGGAGAGAGTGAGGGACTGAGAGAGAGGGAAGGGAGAGATAGAGAGGGACAGGGAGAGAGAGAGAGGGTACAGGGTGAGAGTGAGGGACAGAGAGAGAGACGGACAGGGAGAGAGAGTGAGGGACAGAGAGAGAGAGAGGGACAGGGAAAGAGAGGGACAAGGGAGAGAGAGAGGGAGAGGGAGAGAGAGAGGGACAGTGAGAGAGAGAGAGGGTACAGGGAGAGAGTGAGGGACAGAGAGAGAGACGGACAGGGAGAGAGAGTGAGGGACAGAGAGAGAGAGGGACAGGGAGAGAGAGAGAGAGAGAGAGAGGGACAGGGAAAGAGAGGGACAAGGGAGAGAGAGAGGGAGAGGGAGAGAGAGAGGGACAGGGAGAGAGAGGGACAGGGAGAGAGAGAGAGACAGTGAGATAGAGATAGAGAGAGAGAGGGACAGGGAGAGTGAGGGACAGGGAGAGAGAGTGAGGGACAGGGAGAGAGTGAGTGACAGGGAGAGAGAGGGACAGGGAGAGAGATAGAGGGACAGAGAGAGAGAGAGTGACAGGTAGAGAGAGGGACAGGGAGAGAGAGAGAGGGACTGGGCGAGATTGAGGGACAGGGAGAGAGAGGGACAGGGAGAGAGAGAGGGACAGAGAGAGAGAGAGAGAGAGAGAGAGAGAGGGCGACAGGGAGAGGGTAAAGTACAGGGAGAGAGAGGGACAGGTAGAGAGAGGGACAGGGAGAGGGTGAGGCACAGGGAGAGAGAGCCAGAGCGAGAGACAGAGAGAAGGGACAGGGAGAGAGAGTGACAGAGAGAGAGAGACGGACAGGGAACGAGAGAGAGGGACAGGGAGAGAGAGGGACAGGGAGACAGAGAGAGAGGGACTGGGTGAGAGTGAGGGACAGGGTGAGAGAGGGACAGGGAGAGAGACACAGAGGGACAGGGAGAGAGAGAGGGACAGGGAGAGAGCGAAGGACAGGGAGAGAGAGAGAGAGATGGACAGGGAGAGAGTGAGGAACAGAGAGCGAGAGGGACAGGGAGAGAGAGAGAGAGAGAGAGGGACAAAGAGAGAGAGAAATGTAGAGAGAGAGAGGGACAAGGAGAGAGTGCGGGACAGAGACAGAGGGACAGGGAGAAAGAGAGCGACAGAGAGAGAGAGGGACAGGAAGAGAGTGGGACAGGGAGAGAGAGGGGGACAGGGAGAGAGAGGGGACAGGGAGAGAGTGAGGGAGAGAGAGAGAGACGGACAGGGAGAGAGAGCGAGGGACAGAGAGAGAGAGAGGGACCGGGAAAGAGAGGGACAAGGGAGAGAGAGAGAGGGAGATGGAGAGAGAGAGGGACAGGGAGAGAGAGGGACAGGGAGAGAGAGAGAGACAGTGAGATAGAGATAGAGAGAGAGAGAGGGACAGGGAGAGTGAGGGACAGGGAGAGAGAGTGAGGGACAGGCAGAGAGTGAGTGACAGGGAGAGAGAGGGACAGGGAGAGAGATAGAGGGACAGAGAAAGAGAGAGTGACAGGGGGAGAGAGAGAGGGACAGGTAGAGAGAGGGACAGGGGGAGAGAGAGAGAGGACTGGGCGAGAGTGAGGGACAGGGAGAGAGAGGGACAGGGAGAGAGAGAGGGACAGAGAGAGAGAGAGAGAGGGGGGTACAGGGAGAGGGTGAGGGTCAGGGAGAGATAGGGACAGGGAGAGAGAGAGAGAGAGTGAGGGACAGGGAGAGGTGAGGCACAGGGAGAGAGAGCCAGAGCGAGAGACAGAGAGAGAGGGACAGGGAGAGAGTGAGGGACAGGGAGAGAGAGAGGGACAGGGAACGAGAGAGAGGGACAGGGAGGAGAGAGGGACAGGGAGAGAATGAGGGACAGAGAGAGAGAGAGAGGGACAGGGAGAGAAAGAGGGACAGGGAGAGAGAGAGGGACAGAGAGAGAGGGACAGGGAGAGAGAGCGACAGGGAGAGAGAGAAAACAGAGAGAGAGAGAGAGAGAGAGAGAGAGAGAGAGAGAATGGGACAGGGAGGGAGAGAGGGACAGGGAGAGAGAGAGAGACACGGAGAGAGTGAGAGGGACAGGGAGAGAGTGAGGGACAGAGAGATAGAGAGGGACAGAGAGAGAGAGAGAGAGCGACAGAGAGAGAGAGAGTGACAGGGAGAGAGAGGGATTGGGTGAGACAGCGGGACAGGGGGAGAGAGAGAGAGGGACAGGGAGAGATTGAGGGACAGAGAGAGAGAGGGACAGGGAGAGAGAGTGAGGGACAGGGAGAGAGTGGGACAGGGAGAGAGAGAGAGGGACAGGGAGAGAGAGAGAGAGAGACAGGGAGATAGAGATAGAGAGAGAGAGGGACAGGGAGAGAGAGGGACAGGGAGTGAGAGGGACAGCGACAGAGAGAGAGGGACAGAGAGAGAGAGAGGGACAGGGCGAGAGTGAGGGACAGGGAGAGAGAGGGACAGGGAGAGAGAGAGGGACTGAGAGAGAGAGGGGGGACAGGGAGAGAGAGAGAGAGGGACAGGGAGAGAAAGGGAGTGGGACAGGGAGAGAGTGAGGGACAGGGAAAGAGAGAGAGGGACAGAGATAGTGAGGGACAGGGAAAGAGAGAGGGAGAGAGGGAGAGGGAGAGGGACAGGGAGAGAGAGAGAGAGGGACAGGGAGAGAGAGAGGGACAGAGAGAGAGAGAGAGAGGGACAGGGAGAGAGAGAGAGAGGGACAGGGGAGAGAGTGAGGGACAGGGAAAGAGAGAGGGACCGGGAGAGAGAGAGAGGGACAGGGAGAGAGGGAGAGAGAGGGACAGGGATAGAGAGAGAGAGAGAGAAAGACACAGAGAGCGACATTGAGAGGGAGATAGAAAGACAGAGAGAGTGAGGGTTCACAGAGAGGGAGAGAGGGACACAGAGAGGGAGAGAGGGACAGAGACAGTGATAGAGGGACAGGGAGAGAGAGAGGGACAGAGAGAGAGAGAGGGGACAGAGAGTGAGAGGGACAGGGAGAGAGGGACAGGGAGAGAGTGAGGGATAGAGAGAGAGAGAGGGACAGGGAGAGAGAGAGAGACAGGGAGAGAGAGGGGGACAGAGAGAGTGGGACAGGGAGAGAGGGACAGGGAGCGAGAGAGGAACAGGGAGAGAGAGATAGGGACAGGGAAAGAGAGAAAGAGGGACAGGGAGAGATTGAGGGACAGAGAGAGAGAGGGACAGGGAGAGAGAGAGAGGGACAGAGAGAGAGAGAGAGACAGGTAGAGAGAGAGGGACAGGGAGAAAGAGAGAGACAGAGAGACAGTGAGGGACAGGGAGAGAGTAAGGGACAGAGAGTGAGAGAGTGACAGAGAGAGAGAGAGGGACAGGGAGAGAGATAGAGAGGGACAGGGAGAGAGTGAGGGACAGAGAGAGAGACGGACAGGGAGAGAGAGTGAGGGACAGAGAGAGAGAGGGACAGGGAGAGAGAGAGAGAGGGACAGGGAAAGAGAGGGACAAGGGAGAGAGAGAAGGAGAGGGAGAGAGAGAGGGACAGGGAGAGAGAGGGACAGGGAGAGAGAGAGAGAGACAGTGAGATAGAGATAGAGAGAGAGAGAGGGACAGGGAGAGTGAGGGACAGGGAGAGAGAGTGAGGGACAGAGAGAGAATGAGAGACAGGGAGAGAGAGGGACAGGGAGAGAGATCGAGGGACAGAGAGAGAGAGAGTGACAGGGGGAGAGAGTGAGGGATAGAGAGAGAGAGGGACAGGGAAAGAGAGGGACAAGGGAGAGAGAGAGAGGGAGAGGGAGAGAGAGAGGGACAGGGAGAGAGAGGGACAGGGAGAGAGAGAGAGAGACAATGAGATAGACATAGAGAGAGAGGGACAGGGAGAGTGAGGGACAGGGAGAGAGAGTGAGGGACAGGCAGAGAGTGAGTGACAGGGAAAGAGAGGGACAGGGAGAGAGATAGAGGGACAGAGAAAGAGAGAGTGACAGGGGTAGAGAGAGAGGGACAGGTAGAGAGAGGGACAGGGAGAGAGAGAGAGGACTGGGCGAGAGTGAGGGACAAGGAGAGAGAGGGACAGGGAGAGAGAGAGACACAGAGAGAGAGAGAGCGGGGGGGACAGGGAGAGGGTGAGGGACAGGGAGAGAGAGGGACAGGGAGAGAGAGAGAGAGAGTGAGGGACAGGGAGAGGGTGAGGCACAGGGAGAGAGAGCCAGAGCGAGAGACAGAGAGAGAGGGACAGGGAGAGAGAGGGACAGGGAGAGAGTGAGGGAGAGGGGGAGAGAGAGGGACAGGGAGAGAGAGGGACAAGGAGAGAGAGAGAGACAGTGAGATAGAGATAGAGAGAGAGAGAGGGACAGGGAGAGTGAGGGACAGAGAGAGAGAGGGACAGGGAGAGAGAGAGAGAGAGCGACAGGGAAAGAGAGGGACAAGGGAGAGAGAGAGGGAGAGAGAGAGGGAGAGGGAGAGAGAGAGGGACAGGGAGAGAGAGGGACAGGGAGAGAGAGAGAGACAGTGAGATAGAGATAGAGAGAGAGAGGGACAGGGAGAGTGAGGGACCGGGAGAGAGAGTGAGGGACAGGGAGAGAGTGAGAGACAGGGAGAGAGAGGGACAGGGAGAGAGATCGAGGGACAGAGAGAGAGAGAGTGACAGGGGGAGAGAATGAGGGACAGAGAGAGAGAGGGACAGGGAAAGAGAGGGACAAGGGAGAGAGAGAGAGGGAGAGGGAGAGAGAGAGGGACAGGGAGAGTGAGGGACAGGGAGAGAGAGTGAGGGACAGGCAGAGAGTGAGTGACAGGGAAAGAGAGGGACAGGGAGAGAGATAGAGGGACAGAGAAAGAGAGAGTGACAGGGGTAGAGAGAGAGGGACAGGTAGAGAGAGGGACAGGGAGAGAGAGAGAGGACTGGGCGAGAGTGAGGGACAGGGAGAGAGAGGGACAGGGAGAGAGAGAGGGACAGAGAGAGAGAGAGAGAGAGGGGGGACAGGGAGAGGGTGAGGGACAGGGAGAGAGAGGGACAGGGAGAGAGAGAGAGAGAGAGTGAGGGACAGGGAGAGGGTGAGGCACAGGGAGAGAGAGCCAGAGCGAGAGACAGAGAGAGAGGGACAGGGAGAGAGAGGGACAGGGAGAGAGTGAGGGACAGGGAGAGAGTGAGGGACAGGGAGAGAGAGAGGGACAGGGAACGAGAGAGAGGGACAGGGAGAGAGAGGGACAGAGAGAGAGTGAGGGACAGGGAGAGAGTGAGGGACAGGGAGAGTGAGAGGGACAGGGAGAGAGAGAGGGACAGGGAGCGAGAGTGAGGGACAGGGAGAGAGTGAGGGACAGGGAAAGAGAGAGAGGGACAGAGATAGTGAGGGACAGGGAAAGAGAGAGGGAGAGAGGGAGAGGGAGAGGGACAGGGAGAGAGAGAGAGAGGGACAGGGAGAGAGAGAGGGACAGAGAGAGAGAGAGAGATGGACAGGGAGAGAGAGAGAGAGGGACAGGGAGAGAGAGCGACAGGGAGAGAGAGAAAACAGAGAGAGAGAGAGAGAGAGAGAGAGAGAGAATGGGACAGGGAGGGAGAGAGGGACAGGGAGAGAGTGAGGGACAGAGAGATAGAGAGGGACAGAGAGAGAGAGAGAGAGCGACAGAGAGAGAGAGAGTGACAGGGAGAGAGAGGGATTGGGTGAGACAGCGGGACAGGGGGAGAGAGAGAGAGGGACAGGGAGAGAGAGTGAGGGACAGAGAGAGTGGGACAGGGAGAGAGAGAGAGGGACAGGGAGAGAGAGAGAGAGAGACAGGGAGATAGAGATAGAGAGAGAGAGGGACAGGGAGAGAGAGGGACAGGGAGTGAGAGGGACAGCGACAGAGAGAGAGGGACAGAGAGAGAGAGAGGGACAGGGCGAGAGTGAGGGACAGGGAGAGAGAGGGACAGGGAGAGAGAGAGGGACTGAGAGAGAGAGGGGGGACAGGGAGAGAGAGAGAGAGGGACAGGGAGAGAAAGGGAGAGGGACAGGGAGAGAGTGAGGGACAGGGAAAGAGAGAGAGGGACAGAGATAGTGAGGGACAGGGAAAGAGAGAGGGAGAGAGGGAGAGGGAGAGGGACAGGGAGAGAGAGAGAGAGGGACAGGGAGAGAGAGGGACAGGGAGAGAGAGAGGGACAGAGAGAGAGAGAGAGAGGGGGGTACAGGGAGAGGGTGAGGGTCAGGGAGAGATAGGGACAGGGAGAGAGAGAGAGAGAGTGAGGGACAGGGAGAGGGTGAGGCACAGGGAGAGAGAGCCAGAGCGAGAGACAGAGAGAGAGGGACAGGGAGAGAGTGAGGGACAGGGAGAGAGAGAGGGACAGGGAACGAGAGAGAGGGACAGGGAGAGAGAGGGACAGGGAGAGAATGAGGGACAGAGAGAGAGAGAGAGGGACAGGGAGAGAAAGAGGGACAGGGAGAGAGAGAGGGACAGAGAGAGAGGGACAGGGAGAGAGAGCGACAATGAGAGAGAGAAAACAGAGAGAGAGAGAGAGAGAGAGAGAGAGAAGGGACAGGGAGGGGAGAGAGGGACAGGGAGAGAGAGAGAGACACGGAGAGAGTGAGAGGGACAGGGAGAGAGTGAGGGACAGAGAGATAGAGAGGGACAGAGAGAGAGAGAGAGAGCGACAGAGAGAGAGAGAGTGACAGGGAGAGAGAGGGATTGGGTGAGACAGCGGGACAGGGGGAGAGAGAGAGAGGGACAGGGAGAGATTGAGGGACAGAGAGAGAGAGGGACAGGGAGAGAGAGTGAGGGACAGAGAGAGTGGGACAGGGAGAGAGAGAGAGGGACAGGGAGAGAGAGAGAGAGAGACAGGGAGATAGAGATAGAGAGAGAGAGGGACAGGGAGAGAGAGGGACAGGGAGTGAGAGGGACAGCGACAGAGAGAGAGGGACAGAGAGAGAGAGAGGGACAGGGCGAGAGTGAGGGACAGGGAGAGAGAGGGACAGGGAGAGAGAGAGGGACTGAGAGAGAGAGGGGGGACAGGGAGAGAGAGAGAGAGGGACAGGGAGAGAAAGGGAGAGGGACAGGGAGAGAGTGAGGGACAGGGAAAGAGAGAGGGACCGGGAGAGAGAGAGAGGGACAGGGAGAGAGGGAGAGAGAGGGACAGGGATAGAGAGAGAGAGAGAGAAAGACACAGAGAGCGACATTGAGATGGAGATAGAAAGACAGAGAGAGTGAGGGTTCACAGAGAGGGAGAGAGGGACACAGAGAGGGAGAGAGGGACAGAGACAGTGATAGAGGGACAGGGAGAGAGAGAGGGACAGAGAGAGAGAGAGGGACAGAGAGTGAGAGGGACAGGGAGAGAGGGACAGGGAGAGAGTGAGGGATAGAGAGAGAGAGAGGGACAGGGAGAGAGAGAGAGACAGGGAGAGAGAGGGGGACAGAGAGAGAGTGGGACAGGGAGAGAGAGAGAGAGGGACAGGGAGCGAGAGAGGAACAGGGAGAGAGAGAGAGGGACAGGGAAAGAGAGAAAGAGGGACAGGGAGAGATTGAGGGACAGAGAGAGAGAGGGACAGGGAGAGAGAGAGAGGGACAGAGAGAGAGAGACTGGTAGAGAGAGAGGGACAGGGAGAGAGAGAGAGACAGAGAGACAGTGAGGGACAGGGAGAGAGTAAGGGACAGAGAGTGAGAGAGTGACAGAGAGAGAGAGAGGGACAGGGAGAGAGAGAGAGAGGGACAGGGAGAGAGTGAGGGACAGAGAGAGAGACGGACAGGGAGAGAGAGTGAGGGACAGAGAGAGAGAGGGACAGGGAGAGAGAGAGAGGGACAGGGAAAGAGAGGGACAAGGGAGAGAGAGAAGGAGAGGGAGAGAGAGAGGGACAGGGAGAGAGAGGGACAGGGAGAGAGAGAGAGACAGTGAGATAGAGATAGAGAGAGAGAGAGGGACAGGGAGAGTGAGGGACAGGGAGAGAGAGTGAGGGACAGGGAGAGAGTGAGAGACAGGGAGAGAGAGGGACAGGGAGAGAGATCGAGGGACAGAGAGAGAGAGAGTGACAGAGGGAGAGAGTGAGGGATAGAGAGAGAGAGGGACAGGGAAAGAGAGGGACAAGGGAGAGAGAGACAGGGAGAGGGAGAGATAGAGGGTCAGGGAGAGAGAGGGACAGGAGAGAGAGAGAGAGACAATGAGATAGAGATAGAGAGAGAGGGACAGGGAGAGTGAGGGACAGGGAGAGAGAGTGAGGGACAGGCAGAGAGTGAGTGACAGGGAAAGAGAGGGACAGGGAGAGAGATAGAGGGACAGAGAAAGAGAGAGTGACAGGGGTAGAGAGAGAGGGACAGGTAGAGAGAGGGACAGGAGAGAGAGAGAGGACTGGGCGAGAGTGAGGGACAAGGAGAGAGAGGGACAGGGAGAGAGAGAGACACAGAGAGAGAGAGAGCGGGGGGGACAGGGAGAGGGTGAGGGACAGGGAGAGAGAGGGACAGGGAGAGAGAGAGAGAGAGTGAGGGACAGGGAGAGGTGAGGCACAGGGAGAGAGAGCCAGAGCGAGAGACAGAGAGAGAGGGACAGGGAGAGAGAGGGACAGGGAGAGAGTGAGGGACAGGGAGAGAGAGAGGGACAGGGAGAGAGAGGGACAAGGAGAGAGAGAGAGACAGTGAGATAGAGATAGAGAGAGAGAGAGGGACAGGGAGAGTGAGGGACAGAGAGAGAGAGGGACAGGAGAGAGAGAGAGAGGGACAGGGAAAGAGAGGGACAAGGAGAGAGAGAGGGAGAGAGAGAGGGGAGAGGGAGAGAGAGAGGGACAGGGAGAGAGAGGGACAGGGAGAGAGAGAGAGACAGTGAGATAGAGATAGAGAGAGAGAGGGACAGGGAGAGTGAGGGACCGGGAGAGAGAGTGAGGGACAGGGAGAGAGTGAGAGACAGGGAGAGAGAGGGACAGGGAGAGAGATCGAGGGACAGAGAGAGAGAGAGTGACAGGGGGAGAGAGTGAGGGACAGAGAGAGAGAGGGACAGGGAATGAGAGGGACAAGGGAGAGAGAGAGAGGGAGAGGGAGAGAGAGAGGGACAGGGAGAGTGAGGGACAGGGAGAGAGAGTGAGGGACAGGCAGAGAGTGAGTGACAGGGAAAGAGAGGGACAGGGAGAGAGATAGAGGGACAGAGAAAGAGAGAGTGACAGGGGTAGAGAGAGAGGGACAGGTAGAGAGAGGGACAGGGAGAGAGAGAGAGGACTGGGCGAGAGTGAGGGACAGGGAGAGAGAGGGACAGGGAGAGAGAGAGGGACAGAGAGAGAGAGAGAGAGAGAGGGGGGACAGGGAGAGGGTGAGGGACAGGGAGAGAGAGGGACAGGGAGAGAGAGAGAGAGAGTGAGGGACAAGGAGAGGGTGAGGCACAGGGAGAGAGAGCCAGAGCGAGAGACAGAGAGAGAGGGACAGGGAGAGAGAGGGACAGGGAGAGAGTGAGGGACAGGGAGAGAGAGAGGGACAGGGAGAGAGAGAGAGAGACAATGAGATAGAGATAGAGAGAGAGGGACAGGGAGAGTGAGGGACAGGGAGAGAGAGTGAGGGACAGGCAGAGAGTGAGTGACAGGGAAAGAGAGGGACAGGGAGAGAGATAGAGGGACAGAGAAAGAGAGAGTGACAGGGGTAGAGAGAGAGGGACAGGTAGAGAGAGGGACAGGGAGAGAGAGAGAGGACTGGGCGAGAGTGAGGGACAAGGAGAGAGAGGGACAGGGAGAGAGAGAGACACAGAGAGAGAGAGCGGGGGGGACAGGGAGAGGGTGAGGGACAGGGAGAGAGAGGGACAGGGAGAGAGAGAGAGAGAGTGAGGGACAGGGAGAGGGTGAGGCACAGGGAGAGAGAGCCAGAGCGAGAGACAGAGAGAGAGGGACAGGGAGAGAGAGGGACAGGGAGAGAGTGAGGGAGAGGGAGAGAGAGAGGGACAGGGAGAGAGAGGGACAAGGAGAGAGAGAGAGACAGTGAGATAGAGATAGAGAGAGAGAGAGGGACAGGGAGAGTGAGGGACAGAGAGAGAGAGGGACAGGGAGAGAGAGAGAGAGGGACAGGGAAAGAGAGGGACAAGGGAGAGAGAGAGGGAGAGAGAGAGGGAGAGGGAGAGAGAGAGGGACAGGGAGAGAGAGGGACAGGGAGAGAGAGAGAGACAGTGAGATAGAGATAGAGAGAGAGAGGGACAGGGAGAGTGAGGGACCGGGAGAGAGAGTGAGGGACAGGGAGAGAGTGAGAGACAGGGAGAGAGAGGGACAGGGAGAGAGATCGAGGGACAGAGAGAGAGAGAGTGACAGGGGGAGAGAGTGAGGGACAGAGAGAGAGAGGGACAGGGAAAGAGAGGGACAATGGAGAGAGAGAGAGGGAGAGGGAGAGAGAGAGGGACAGGGAGAGTGAGGGACAGGGAGAGAGAGTGAGGGACAGGCAGAGAGTGAGTGACAGGGAAAGAGAGGGACAGGGAGAGAGATAGAGGGACAGAGAAAGAGAGAGTGACAGGGGTAGAGAGAGAGGGACAGGTAGAGAGAGGGACAGGGAGAGAGAGAGAGGACTGGGCGAGAGTGAGGGACAGGGAGAGAGAGGGACAGGGAGAGAGAGAGGGACAGAGAGAGAGAGAGAGAGAGGGGGGACAGGGAGAGGGTGAGGGACAGGGAGAGAGAGGGACAGGGAGAGAGAGAGAGAGTGAGGGACAGGGAGAGGGTGAGGCACAGGGAGAGAGAGCCAGAGCGAGAGACAGAGAGAGAGGGACAGGGAGAGAGAGGGACAGGGAGAGAGTGAGGGACAGGGAGAGAGTGAGGGACAGGGAGAGAGAGAGGGACAGGGAACGAGAGAGAGGGACAGGGAGAGAGAGGGACAGAGAGAGAGTGAGGGACAGGGAGAGAGTGAGGGACAGGGAGAGTGAGAGGGACAGGGAGAGAGAGAGGGACAGGGAGCGAGAGTGAGGGACAGGGAGAGAGTGAGGGACAGGGAAAGAGAGAGAGGGACAGAGATAGTGAGGGACAGGGAAAGAGAGAGGGAGAGAGGGAGAGGGAGAGGGACAGGGAGAGAGAGAGAGAGGGACAGGGAGAGAGAGAGGGACAGAGAGAGAGAGAGAGAGGGACAGGGAGAGAGAGAGAGAGGGACAGGGAGAGAGAGCGACAGGGAGAGAGAGAAAACAGAGAGAGAGAGAGAGAGAGAGAGAGAATGGGACAGGGAGGGAGAGAGGGACAGGGAGAGAGAGAGGGACAGAGAGCGAGAGGGACAGGGAGAGAGGGACAGGGAGAGAGTGAGGGATAGAGAGAGAGAGAGGGACAGGGAGAGAGAGAGAGACAGGGAGAGAGAGGGGGACAGAGAGAGAGTGGGACAGGGAGAGAGAGAGAGAGAGAGAGAGAGGGACAGGGAGAGAGAGGGACAGGAAGTGAGAGGGACAGCGACAGAGAGAGAGGGACAGAGAGAGAGAGAGGGACAGGGCGAGAGTGAGGGACAGGGAGAGAGAGGGACAGGGAGAGAGAGAGGGACTGAGAGAGAGAGGGGGGACAGGGAGAGAGAGAGGGACAGGGAGAGAAAGGGAGAGGGACAGGGAGAGAGTGAGGGACAGGGAAAGAGAGAGAGGGACAGAGATAGTGAGGGACAGGGAAAGAGAGAGGGAGAGAGGGAGAGGGAGAGGGACAGGGAGAGAGAGAGAGAGGGACAGGGAGAGAGAGAGGGACAGAGAGAGAGAGAGAGAGAGGGACAGGGAGAGAGAGAGAGAGGGACAGGGAGAGAGTGAGGGACAGGGAAAGAGAGAGGGACCGAGAGAGAGAGAGAGGGACAGGGAGAGAGGGAGAGAGAGGGACAGGGATAGAGAGAGAGAGAGAGAAAGACACAGAGAGCGACATTGAGAGGGAGATAGAAAGACAGAGAGAGTGAGGGACACAGAGAGGGAGAGAGGGACAGAGACAGTGATAGAGGGACAGGGAGAGAGAGAGGGACAGAGAGAGAGAGAGGGACAGAGAGCGAGAGGGACAGGGAGAGAGGGTCAGGGAGAGAGTGAGGGATAGAGAGAGAGAGAGGGACAGGGAGAGAGAGAGAGACAGGGAGAGAGAGGGGGACAGAGAGAGAGTGGGACAGGGAGAGAGAGAGAGAGGGACAGGGAGCGAGAGAGGAACAGGGAGAGAGAGAGAGGGACAGGGAAAGAGAGAAAGAGGGACAGGGAGAGATTGAGGGACAGAGAGAGAGAGGGACAGGGAAAGAGAGAAAGAGGGACAGGGAGAGATTGAGGGACAGAGAGAGAGAGGGACAGGGAGAGAGAGAGAGGGACAGAGAGAGAGAGAGAGACAGGTAGAGAGAGAGGGACAGGGAGAGAGAGAGAGACAGAGAGACAGTGAGGGACAGGGAGAGAGTGAGGGACAGAGAGTGAGAGAGTGACAGAGAGAGAGAGGGACAGGGAGAGAGAGAGAGAGGGACAGGGAGAGAGTGAGGGACAGAGAGAGAGACGGACAGGGAGAGAGAGTGAGGGACAGAGAGAGAGAGGGACAGGGAGAGAGAGAGAGAGGGACAGGGAAAGAGAGGGACAAGGGAGAGAGAGAAGGAGAGGGAGAGAGAGGGACAGGGAGAGAGAGGGACAGGGAGAGAGAGAGAGAGACAGTGAGATAGAGATAGAGAGAGAGAGAGGGACAGGGAGAGTGAGGGACAGGGAGAGAGAGTGAGGGACAGGGAGAGAGTGAGAGACAGGGAGAGAGAGGGACAGGGAGAGAGATCGAGGGACAGAGAGAGAGAGAGTGACAGGGGGAGAGAGTGAGGGATAGAGAGAGTGAGGGACAGGGAAAGAGAGGGACAAGGGAGAGAGAGAGAGGGAGAGGGAGAGAGAGAGGGACAGGGAGAGAGAGGGACAGGGAGAGAGAGTGAGACAATGAGATAGAGATAGAGAGAGAGGGACAGGGAGAGTGAGGGACAGGGAGAGAGAGTGAGGGACAGGCAGAGAGTGAGTGACAGGGAAAGAGAGGGACAGGGAGAGAGATAGAGGGACAGAGAAAGAGAGAGTGACAGGGGTAGAGAGAGAGGGACAGGTAGAGAGAGGGACAGGGAGAGAGAGAGAGGACTGGGCGAGAGTGAGGGACAAGGAGAGAGAGGGACAGGGAGAGAGAGAGACACAGAGAGAGAGAGAGCGGGGGGGACAGGGAGAGGGTGAGGGACAGGGAGAGAGAGGGACAGGGAGAGAGAGAGAGAGAGAGTGAGGGACAGGGAGAGGGTGAGGCACAGGGAGAGAGAGCCAGAGCGAGAGACAGAGAGAGAGGGACAGGGAGAGAGAGGGACAGGGAGAGAGTGAGGGAGAGGGAGAGAGAGAGGGACAGGGAGAGAGAGGGACAAGGAGAGAGAGAGAGACAGTGAGATAGAGATAGAGAGAGAGAGAGGGACAGGGAGAGTGAGGGACAGAGAGAGAGAGGGACAGGGAGAGAGAGAGAGAGGGACAGGGAAAGAGAGGGACAAGGGAGAGAGAGAGGGAGAGAGAGGGAGAGGGAGAGAGAGAGGGACAGGGAGAGAGAGGGACAGGGAGAGAGAGAGAGACAGTGAGATAGAGATAGAGAGAGAGAGGGACAGGGAGAGTGAGGGACCGGGAGAGAGAGTGAGGGACAGGGAGAGAGTGAGAGACAGGGAGAGAGAGGGACAGGGAGAGAGATCGAGGGACAGAGAGAGAGAGAGTGACAGGGGGAGAGAGTGAGGGACAGAGAGAGAGAGGGACAGGGAAAGAGAGGGACAAGGGAGAGAGAGAGAGGGAGAGGGAGAGAGAGAGGGACAGGGAGAGTGAGGGACAGGGAGAGAGAGTGAGGGACAGGCAGAGAGTGAGTGACAGGGAAAGAGAGGGACAGGGAGAGAGATAGAGGGACAGAGAAAGAGAGAGTGACAGGGGTAGAGAGAGAGGGACAGGTAGAGAGAGGGACAGGGAGAGAGAGAGAGGACTGGGCGAGAGTGAGGGACAGGGAGAGAGAGGGACAGGGAGAGAGAGAGGGACAGAGAGAGAGAGAGAGAGAGGGGGGACAGGGAGAGGGTGAGGGACAGGGAGAGAGAGGGACAGGGAGAGAGAGAGAGAGAGTGAGGGACAGGGAGAGGGTGAGGCACAGGGAGAGAGAGCCAGAGCGAGAGACAGAGAGAGAGGGACAGGGAGAGAGAGGGACAGGGAGAGAGTGAGGGACAGGGAGAGAGTGAGGGACAGGGAGAGAGAGAGGGACAGGGAACGAGAGAGAGGGACAGGGAGAGAGAGGGACAGAGAGAGAGTGAGGGACAGGGAGAGAGTGAGGGACAGGGAGAGTGAGAGGGACAGGGAGAGAGAGAGGGACAGGGAGCGAGAGTGAGGGACAGGGAGAGAGAGAGGGTCAGGGAGAGTGAGAGGGACAGGGAGAGAGTGAGGGACAGGGAGAGAGTGAGGGACAGGGAGAGTGAGAGGGACAGGGAGAGAGAGGGAGAAGGGGAGAGAGAGAGGGACAGGTAGAGAGAGGGACAGGGAGAGAGAAAGAGAGGGACTGGGCGAGAGTGAGCGACAGGGAGAGAGAGGGTCAGGGCGAGGGTGAGGGACAGGGAGAGAGTGAGGGACAGGGAGAGTGAGAGGGACAGGTAGAGAGAGAGGGACAGGGAGCGAGAGTGAGGGACAGGGAGAGAGAGGGACAGGGAGAGAGTGAGGGACAGGGAGAGAGTGAGGGACAGGGAGAGAGAGGGACAGAGAGAGAGAGGGAGAGGGGGAGAGAGAGAGGGACAGGTAGAGAGAGGGACAGGGAGAGAGAAAGAGAGGGACTGGGCGAGAGTGAGCGACAGGGAGAGAGAGGGACAGGGCGAGGGTGAGGGACAGGGAGAGAGAGAGAGGGACAGAGAGAGAGAGGGGGGGGGCAGGGAGAGGGTGAGGGACAGGGAGAGAGAGCCAGAGGGAGAGACAGAGAGAGAGGGACAGACAGGGAGAGAGAGAGGGGGACAGGGAGAGAGGGAGGGATAGGGAAAGAGAGAGAGGGACATCGAGAGACAGAGAGAGGGACATGGAGAGAGAGAGAGAGAGAGAGAAAGACAGAGCGAGGGACACAGAGAGGGAGATAGAAAGACAGAGAGAGAGAGGGACACAGAGAGGAAGAGAGGGACAGAGACAGGGAGAGAGGGACAGGGAGAGAGTGAGGGACTGAGAGAGAGGGAAGGGAGAGATAGAGAGGGACAGGGAGAGAGAGAGAGGGTACAGGGTGAGAGTGAGGGACAGAGAGAGAGACGGACAGGGAGAGAGAGTGAGGGACAGAGAGAGAGAGAGGGACAGGGAGAGAGAGAGAGGGACAGGGAAAGAGAGGGACAAGGGAGAGAGAGAGGGAGAGGGAGAGAGAGAGGGACAGGGAGAGAGAGAGAGGGTACAGGGAGAGAGTGAGGGACAGAGAGAGAGACGGACAGGGAGAGAGAGTGAGGGACAGAGAGAGAGAGGGACAGGGAGAGAGAGAGAGAGAGAGGGACAGGGAAAGAGAGGGACAAGGGAGAGAGAGAGGGAGAGGGAGAGAGAGAGGGACAGGGAGAGAGAGGGACAGGGAGAGAGAGAGAGACAGTGAGATAGAGATAGAGAGAGAGAGGGACAGGGAGAGTGAGGGACAGGGAGAGAGAGTGAGGGACAGGGAGAGAGTGAGTGACAGGGAGAGAGAGGGACAGGGAAGAGAGATAGAGGGACAGAGAAAGAGAGAGTGACAGGGGAGAGAGAGAGGGACAGGTAGAGAGAGGGACAGGGGGAGAGAGAGAGAGGACTGGGCGAGAGTGAGGGACAGGGAGAGAGAGGGACAGGGAGAGAGAGAGGGACAGAGAGAGAGAGAGAGGGGGTACAGGGAGAGGGTGAGGGTCAGGGAGAGATAGGGACAGGGAGAGAGAGAGAGAGTGAGGGACAGGGAGAGGGTGAGGCACAGGGAGAGAGAGCCAGAGCGAGAGACAGAGAGAGAGGGACAGGGAGAGAGAGGGACAGGAGAAAGAGAGCGACAGAGAGAGAGAGGGACAGGAGAGAGTGGGACAGGGAGAGAGAGGGGGACAGGGAGAGAGAGGGGACAGGGAGAGAGTGAGGGAGAGAGAGAGAGACGGACAGGGAGAGAGAGCGAGGGACAGAGAGAGAGAGAGGGGACCGGGAAAGAGAGGGACAAGGGAGAGAGAGAGAGGGAGATGGAGAGAGAGAGGGACAGGGAGAGAGAGGGACAGGGAGAGAGAGAGAGACAGTGAGATAGAGATAGAGAGAGAGAGAGGGACAGGGAGAGTGAGGGACAGGGAGAGAGAGTGAGGGACAGGCAGAGAGTGAGTGACAGGGAGAGAGAGGGACAGGGAGAGAGATAGAGGGACAGAGAAAGAGAGAGTGACAGGGGGAGAGAGAGAGGGACAGGTAGAGAGAGGGACAGGGGGAGAGAGAGAGAGGACTGGGCGAGAGTGAGGGACAGGGAGAGAGAGGGACAGGGAGAGAGAGAGGGACAGAGAGAGAGAGAGAGAGGGGGGTACAGGGAGAGGGTGAGGGTCAGGGAGAGATAGGGACAGGGAGAGAGAGAGAGAGAGTGAGGGACAGGGAGAGGGTGAGGCACAGGGAGAGAGAGCCAGAGCGAGAGACAGAGAGAGAGGGACAGGGAGAGAGTGAGGGACAGGGAGAGAGAGAGGGACAGGGAACGAGAGAGAGGGACAGGGGGAGAGAGGGACAGGGAGAGAATGAGGGACAGAGAGAGAGAGAGAGGGACAGGGAGAGAAAGAGGGACAGGGAGAGAGAGAGGGACAGAGAGAGAGGGACAGGGAGAGAGAGCGACAGGGAGAGAGAGAAAACAGAGAGAGAGAGAGAGAGAGAGAGAGAGAGAATGGGACAGGGAGGGAGAGAGGGACAGGGAGAGAGAGAGAGACACGGAGAGAGTGAGAGGGACAGGAGAGAGTGAGGACAGAGAGATAGAGAGGGACAGAGAGAGAGAGAGAGAGCGACAGAGAGAGAGAGAGTGACAGGGAGAGAGAGGGATTGGGTGGTGAGACAGCGGGACAGGGGGAGAGAGAGAGAGGGACAGGGAGAGATTGAGGGACAGAGAGAGAGAGGGACAGGGAGAGAGAGTGAGGGACAGAGAGAGTGGGGACAGGGAGAGAGAGAGAGGGACAGGGAGAGAGAGAGAGCAGGAGACAGGGAGATAGGAGATAGAGAGAGAGAGGGACAGGGAGAGAGAGGGGACAGGGAGTGAGAGGGACAGCGACAGAGAGAGAGGGAGAGAGAGGGACAGGGCGAGAGTGAGGGACAGGGAGAGAGAGGGACAGGGAGAGAGAGAGGGACTGAGAGAGAGAGGGGGGACAGGGAGAGAGAGAGAGAGGGACAGGGAGAGAAAGGGAGAGGGACAGGGAGAGAGTGAGGGACAGGGAAAGAGAGAGAGGGACAGAGATAGTGAGGGACAGGGAAAGAGAGAGGGAGAGAGGGAGAGGGAGAGGGACAGGGAGAGAGAGAGAGAGGGACAGGGAGAGAGAGAGGGACAGAGAGAGAGAGAGAGAGGGACAGGGAGAGAGAGAGAGAGGGACAGGGAGAGAGTGAGGGACAGGGAAAGAGAGAGGGACCGGGAGAGAGAGAGAGGGACAGGGAGAGAGGGAGAGAGAGGGACAGGGATAGAGAGAGAGAGAGAGAAAGACACAGAGAGCGACATTGAGAGGGAGATAGAAAGACAGAGAGAGTGAGGGTTCACAGAGAGGGAGAGAGGGACACAGAGAGGGAGAGAGGGACAGAGACAGTGATAGAGGGACAGGGAGAGAGAGAGGGACAGAGAGAGAGAGAGGGACAGAGAGTGAGAGGGACAGGGAGAGAGGGACAGGGAGAGAGTGAGGGATAGAGAGAGAGAGAGGGACAGGGAGAGAGAGAGAGACAGGGAGAGAGAGGGGGACAGAGAGAGAGTGGGACAGGGAGAGAGAGAGAGAGGGACAGGGAGCGAGAGAGGAACAGGGAGAGAGAGATAGGGACAGGGAAAGAGAGAAAGAGGGACAGGGAGAGATTGAGGGACAGAGAGAGAGAGGGACAGGGAGAGAGAGAGAGGGACAGAGAGAGAGAGAGAGACAGGTAGAGAGAGAGGGACAGGGAGAAAGAGAGAGACAGAGAGACAGTGAGGGACAGGGAGAGAGTAAGGGACAGAGAGTGAGAGAGTGACAGAGAGAGAGAGAGGGACAGGGAGAGAGATAGAGAGGGACAGGGAGAGAGTGAGGGACAGAGAGAGAGACGGACAGGGAGAGAGAGTGAGGGACAGAGAGAGAGAGGGACAGGGAGAGAGAGAGAGAGGGACAGGGAAAGAGAGGGACAAGGGAGAGAGAGAAGGAGAGGGAGAGAGAGAGGGACAGGGAGAGAGAGGGACAGGGAGAGAGAGAGAGAGACAGTGAGATAGAGATAGAGAGAGAGAGAGGGACAGGGAGAGTGAGGGACAGGGAGAGAGAGTGAGGGACAGAGAGAGAATGAGAGACAGGGAGAGAGAGGGACAGGGAGAGAGATCGAGGGACAGAGAGAGAGAGAGTGACAGGGGGAGAGAGTGAGGGATAGAGAGAGAGAGGGACAGGGAAAGAGAGGGACAAGGGAGAGAGAGAGAGGGAGAGGGAGAGAGAGAGGGACAGGGAGAGAGAGGGACAGGGAGAGAGAGAGAGAGACAATGAGATAGACATAGAGAGAGAGGGACAGGGAGAGTGAGGGACAGGGAGAGAGAGTGAGGGACAGGCAGAGAGTGAGTGACAGGGAAAGAGAGGGACAGGGAGAGAGATAGAGGGACAGAGAAAGAGAGAGTGACAGGGGTAGAGAGAGAGGGACAGGTAGAGAGAGGGACAGGGAGAGAGAGAGAGGACTGGGCGAGAGTGAGGGACAAGGAGAGAGAGGGACAGGGAGAGAGAGAGACACAGAGAGAGAGAGAGCGGGGGGGACAGGGAGAGGGTGAGGGACAGGGAGAGAGAGGGACAGGGAGAGAGAGAGAGAGAGTGAGGGACAGGGAGAGGGTGAGGCACAGGGAGAGAGAGCCAGAGCGAGAGACAGAGAGAGAGGGACAGGGAGAGAGAGGGACAGGGAGAGAGTGAGGGAGAGGGGGAGAGAGAGGGACAGGGAGAGAGAGGGACAAGGAGAGAGAGAGAGACAGTGAGATAGAGATAGAGAGAGAGAGAGGGACAGGGAGAGTGAGGGACAGAGAGAGAGAGGGACAGGGAGAGAGAGAGAGAGAGCGACAGGGAAAGAGAGGGACAAGGGAGAGAGAGAGGGAGAGAGAGAGGGAGAGGGAGAGAGAGAGGGACAGGGAGAGAGAGGGACAGGGAGAGAGAGAGAGACAGTGAGATAGAGATAGAGAGAGAGAGGGACAGGGAGAGTGAGGGACCGGGAGAGAGAGTGAGGGACAGGGAGAGAGTGAGAGACAGGGAGAGAGAGGGACAGGGAGAGAGATCGAGGGACAGAGAGAGAGAGAGTGACAGGGGGAGAGAATGAGGGACAGAGAGAGAGAGGGACAGGGAAAGAGAGGGACAAGGGAGAGAGAGAGAGGGAGAGGGAGAGAGAGAGGGACAGGGAGAGTGAGGGACAGGGAGAGAGAGTGAGGGACAGGCAGAGAGTGAGTGACAGGGAAAGAGAGGGACAGGGAGAGAGATAGAGGGACAGAGAAAGAGAGAGTGACAGGGGTAGAGAGAGAGGGACAGGTAGAGAGAGGGACAGGGAGAGAGAGAGAGGACTGGGCGAGAGTGAGGGACAGGGAGAGAGAGGGACAGGGAGAGAGAGAGGGACAGAGAGAGAGAGAGAGAGAGGGGGGACAGGGAGAGGGTGAGGGACAGGGAGAGAGAGGGACAGGGAGAGAGAGAGAGAGAGAGTGAGGGACAGGGAGAGGGTGAGGCACAGGGAGAGAGAGCCAGAGCGAGAGACAGAGAGAGAGGGACAGGGAGAGAGAGGGACAGGGAGAGAGTGAGGGACAGGGAGAGAGTGAGGGACAGGGAGAGAGAGAGGGACAGGGAACGAGAGAGAGGGACAGGGAGAGAGAGGGACAGAGAGAGAGTGAGGGACAGGGAGAGAGTGAGGGACAGGGAGAGTGAGAGGGACAGGGAGAGAGAGAGGGACAGGGAGCGAGAGTGAGGGACAGGGAGAGAGTGAGGGACAGGGAAAGAGAGAGAGGGACAGAGATAGTGAGGGACAGGGAAAGAGAGAGGGAGAGAGGGAGAGGGAGAGGGACAGGGAGAGAGAGAGAGAGGGACAGGGAGAGAGAGAGGGACAGAGAGAGAGAGAGAGATGGACAGGGAGAGAGAGAGAGAGGGACAGGGAGAGAGAGCGACAGGGAGAGAGAGAAAACAGAGAGAGAGAGAGAGAGAGAGAGAGAGAGAATGGGACAGGGAGGGAGAGAGGGACAGGGAGAGAGTGAGGGACAGAGAGATAGAGAGGGACAGAGAGAGAGAGAGAGAGCGACAGAGAGAGAGAGAGTGACAGGGAGAGAGAGGGATTGGGTGAGACAGCGGGACAGGGGGAGAGAGAGAGAGGGACAGGGAGAGAGAGTGAGGGACAGAGAGAGTGGGACAGGGAGAGAGAGAGAGGGACAGGGAGAGAGAGAGAGAGAGACAGGGAGATAGAGATAGAGAGAGAGAGGGACAGGGAGAGAGAGGGACAGGGAGTGAGAGGGACAGCGACAGAGAGAGAGGGACAGAGAGAGAGAGAGGGACAGGGCGAGAGTGAGGGACAGGGAGAGAGAGGGACAGGGAGAGAGAGAGGGACTGAGAGAGAGAGGGGGGACAGGGAGAGAGAGAGAGAGGGACAGGGAGAGAAAGGGAGAGGGACAGGGAGAGAGTGAGGGACAGGGAAAGAGAGAGAGGGACAGAGATAGTGAGGGACAGGGAAAGAGAGAGGGAGAGAGGGAGAGGGAGAGGGACAGGGAGAGAGAGAGAGAGGGACAGGGAGAGAGAGAGGGACAGAGAGAGAGAGAGAGAGGGACAGGGAGAGAGAGAGAGAGGGGGGTACAGGGAGAGGGTGAGGGTCAGGGAGAGATAGGGACAGGGAGAGAGAGAGAGAGAGTGAGGGACAGGGAGAGGGTGAGGCACAGGGAGAGAGAGCCAGAGCGAGAGACAGAGAGAGAGGGACAGGGAGAGAGTGAGGGACAGGGAGAGAGAGAGGGACAGGGAACGAGAGAGAGGGACAGGGAGAGAGAGGGACAGGGAGAGAATGAGGGACAGAGAGAGAGAGAGAGGGACAGGGAGAGAAAGAGGGACAGGGAGAGAGAGAGGGACAGAGAGAGAGGGACAGGGAGAGAGAGCGACAATGAGAGAGAGAAAACAGAGAGAGAGAGAGAGAGAGAGAGAGAATGGGACAGGGAGGGAGAGAGGGACAGGGAGAGAGAGAGAGACACGGAGAGAGTGAGAGGGACAGGGAGAGAGTGAGGGACAGAGAGATAGAGAGGGACAGAGAGAGAGAGAGAGAGCGACAGAGAGAGAGAGAGTGACAGGGAGAGAGAGGGATTGGGTGAGACAGCGGGACAGGGGGAGAGAGAGAGAGGGACAGGGAGAGATTGAGGGACAGAGAGAGAGAGGGACAGGGAGAGAGAGTGAGGGACAGAGAGAGTGGGACAGGGAGAGAGAGAGAGGGACAGGGAGAGAGAGAGAGAGAGACAGGGAGATAGAGATAGAGAGAGAGAGGGACAGGGAGAGAGAGGGACAGGGAGTGAGAGGGACAGCGACAGAGAGAGAGGGACAGAGAGAGAGAGAGGGACAGGGCGAGAGTGAGGGACAGGGAGAGAGAGGGACAGGGAGAGAGAGAGGGACTGAGAGAGAGAGGGGGGACAGGGAGAGAGAGAGAGAGGGACAGGGAGAGAAAGGGAGAGGGACAGGGAGAGAGTGAGGGACAGGGAAAGAGAGAGGGACCGGGAGAGAGAGAGAGGGACAGGGAGAGAGGGAGAGAGAGGGACAGGGATAGAGAGAGAGAGAGAGAAAGACACAGAGAGCGACATTGAGATGGAGATAGAAAGACAGAGAGAGTGAGGGTTCACAGAGAGGGAGAGAGGGACACAGAGAGGGAGAGAGGGACAGAGACAGTGATAGAGGGACAGGGAGAGAGAGAGGGACAGAGAGAGAGAGAGGGACAGAGAGTGAGAGGGACAGGGAGAGAGGGACAGGGAGAGAGTGAGGGATAGAGAGAGAGAGAGGGACAGGGAGAGAGAGAGAGACAGGGAGAGAGAGGGGGACAGAGAGAGAGTGGGACAGGGAGAGAGAGAGAGAGGGACAGGGAGCGAGAGAGGAACAGGGAGAGAGAGAGAGGGACAGGGAAAGAGAGAAAGAGGGACAGGGAGAGATTGAGGGACAGAGAGAGAGAGGGACAGGGAGAGAGAGAGAGGGACAGAGAGAGAGAGACTGGTAGAGAGAGAGGGACAGGGAGAGAGAGAGAGACAGAGAGACAGTGAGGGACAGGGAGAGAGTAAGGGACAGAGAGTGAGAGAGTGACAGAGAGAGAGAGAGGGACAGGGAGAGAGAGAGAGAGGGACAGGGAGAGAGTGAGGGACAGAGAGAGAGACGGACAGGGAGAGAGAGTGAGGGACAGAGAGAGAGAGGGACAGGGAGAGAGAGAGAGGGACAGGGAAAGAGAGGGACAAGGGAGAGAGAGAAGGAGAGGGAGAGAGAGAGGGACAGGGAGAGAGAGGGACAGGGAGAGAGAGAGAGACAGTGAGATAGAGATAGAGAGAGAGAGAGGGACAGGGAGAGTGAGGGACAGGGAGAGAGAGTGAGGGACAGGGAGAGAGTGAGAGACAG
>NW_027310095.1:140000-220918 GCF_047496795.1 Chiloscyllium punctatum | reverse complement strand
TCTGATTTAGCCCCTCTGTTTCAGCCCCTCTGTTTCAGCCCCACTGTTTCTCGCCCTCTGTTTCAGCCCCTCTGTTTCGCATTCTCTGTTTCAGCCCATCTGTTTCAGCCACTCTGTTTCTCGCCCTCTGTTTCTGCCCCTCTGTTTCTCGCCCTCTGTTTGAGCCCCTCTGATTCAGCCCCTCTGTTTCAGCCCCTCTGAATCAGCCCCTCTGTTTCTCGGCCTCTGTTTCAGCCCCTCTATTTCAGCCCCTCTGATTCAGCCCCTCTGATTCAGCCCCTCTGTTTCTCGCACTCTGTTTCAGCCCCTCTGTTTCAGCCCTTCTGTTTCAGCCCCTCTGTTTCAGCCCCTCTGTTTCTCGCCCTCTGTTTCATCCCCTCTGTTTCTCGCCCTCTGTTTCTGCCCCTCTGTTTCTCGCCCTCTGTTTCAGCCCCTCTGTTTCAGCCCCTCTGTTTCTCGCCCTCTGTTTCAGCCCCTCTGTTTCTCGACCTCTGTTTCAGCCCCTCTGTTTCTCGCCCACTGTTTCAGACCCTCTGATTCAGCCCCTCTGTTTCTCGCCCTCTGTTTCAGCCCCTCTGTTTCTCGCCCTCTGTTTCAGCCCCACTGTTTCAGCCCCTCTGTTTCAGCCCCTCTGATTCTCGCCCTCTGTTTCAGCCCCTCTGTTTCTCGCCCTCTGTTTCAGCACCTCTGTTTCTCGCTCTCTGTTTCAGCCCATCTATTTCTCGCCCTCTGTTTCAGCCCCTCTGTTTCAGCCCCTCTGTTTCAGCCCCTCTGTTTCGCGCTCTCTGTTTCAGCCCCTCTGTTTCAGCCACTCTGTTTCTGGCCCTCTGTTTCTGCCCCTCTGTTTCTCGCCCTCCAATTCTGCCACTCTGTTTCTCGCCCTCTGTTTCAGCCCCTCTGATTCAACCCCTCAGTTTCAGCCCCTCTGAATCTGCCCCTCTGATTCAGCCCCTCTGTTTCTCGCCCTCTGTTTCTGCCCCTCTGATTTAGCCCCTCTGTTTCAGACCCTCTGTTTCAGCCCCTCTGTTTCTCGCCCTCTGTTTCAGCCCCTCTTTTTCAGCCCTTCTGTTTCAGCCCCTCTGTTTTAGCCCCTCTGTTTCTCGCCCTCTGTTTCAGCCCCTCTGTTTCTCGCCTTCTGTTTCTGCCCCTCTGTTTCTCGCCCTCTGTTTCAGGCTCTCTGTTTCAGCCCGTCTGTTTCAGCCCCTCTGTTTCAGCCCCTCTGTTTCTCGCACTCTGTTTCTCGCCGTCTGTTTCAGCCCCTCTGTTTCGCGCCCCTGTTTCAGCCCATCTGATTCAGCCCCTCTGTTTCAGCACCTCTGATTCAGCCCCTCTGTTTCAGCCCCTCTGTTTCAGCCCCTCTGTTTCATCCCCTCTGTTTCTCGCCCTCTGTTTCTCACCCTCTGTTTCTCGCCCTCTCTTTCAGCCCCTCTGTTTTTCGCCCTCTGTTTCAGCCCCTCTGTTTCTTGCCCTCTGTTTCAGGCTCTCTGTTTCAGCCCCTCTGTTTCAGCCCCTCTGTTTCAGCCCCTCTGTTTCTCGCCTTCTGTTTCTCGCCCTCTGTTTCAGTCCCTCTGTTTCTCGCCCTCTTTTTCAGCCACTCTATTTCAGCCCCTCTGATTCTGCCCCTCTGATTCAGCCCCTCTCTTTCTCGCCCTCTGTTTCAGCCCCTATTTTTCAGCCCTTCTGTTTCAGCCCCTCTGTTTCAGCCCCTCTGTTTCTCGCCCTCTGTTTCAGCCCCTCTGGTTCTCGCCCTCTGTTTCTGCCCCTCTGTTTCTCGCCCTCTGTTTCAGCCCCTCTGTTTCAGCCTCTCTGTTTCAGCCCCTCTGTATCTCGCCCTCTGTTTCAGCCCCTCTGTTTCTCGCCCTCTGTTTCTATCCCTCTGATTTAGCCCCTCTGTTTCAGCCCCTCTGTTTCAGCCCCACTGTTTCTCGCCCTCTGTTTCAGCCCCTCTGTTTCGCATTCTCTGTTTTAGCCCCTCTGTTTCAGCCACTCTGTTTCTCGCCCTCTGTTTCTGCCCCTCTGTTTCTCGCCCTCTGTTTCAGCCCCTCTGTTTCTCGCCCTCTGTTTCAGCCCCTCTGATTCAGCCCCTTTGTTTCAGCCCCTCTGAATCAGCCCCTCTGATTCAGCCCCTCTGTTTCTCGCCCCTCTGTTTCTGACCCTCTGATTTAGCCCCTCTGTTTCTCGCCCTCTGTTTCAGCCCCTCTGTTTCTCACCCTCTGTTTCAGCCCCTCTGTTTCAGCCCCTCTGTTTCAGCCCCTCTGAATCAGCCCCTCTGATTCAGCCCCTCTGTTTCTCGCCCTCTGTTTCTGCCCCTCTGATTTAGCCCCTCTGTTTCAGCCCCTCTGTTTCAGCCCCTCTGTTACTCGCCCTCTGTTTCAGCACCTCTGTTTCGCGCTCTCTTTTTCAGCCCCTCTGTTTCAGCCACTCTGTTTCTCGCCCTCTGTTCCTGCCCCTCTGTTTCTCGCCCTCTGTTTCAGCCCCTCTGATTCAGCACCTCTGTTTCAGCCCCTCTGAATCAGCCCCTCTGTTTCTCGCCCTCTGTTTCAGCCCCTCTATTTCAGCCCCTCTGATTCAGCCCCTCTGATTCAGCCCCTCTGTTTCTCGCCCTCTGTTTCAGCACCTCTGTTTCAGCCTATCTGTTTCAGCCCCTCTGTTTCAGCCCCTCTGTTTCTCGCCCTCTGTTTCATCCGCTCTGTTTCTCGCCCTCTGTTTCTGCCCCTGTGTTTCTCGCCCTCTGTTTCAGCCCCTCTGTTTCAGCCCCTCTGTTTCTCGCCCTCTGTTTCAGCCCCTCTGTTTCTCGACCTCTGTTTTAGCCCCTCTGTTTCTCGCCCACTGTTTCAGCCCCTCTGATTCAGCCCCTCTGTTTCTCGCCCTCTGTTTCAGCCCCTCTGTTTCTCGCCCTCTGTTTCAGCCCCACTGTTTCAGCCCCTCTGTTTCAGCCCCTCTGATTCTCGCCCTCTGTTTCAGCCCCTCTGTTTCTCGCCCTCTGTTTCAGCGCCTCTGTTTCTCGCTCTCTGTTTCAGCCCATCTATTTCTCGCCCTCTGTTTCAGCCCCTCTGTTTCTCGCCCTCTGTTTCAGCCCCTCTGTTTCTCGCCCTCTGTTTCATCCCCTCTGTTTCTCGCCCTCTGTTTCAGCCCCTCTGTTTCTCGCCCTCTGTTTCAGCCCCACTGTTTCAGCCCCTCTGTTTCAGCCCCTATGATTCTCGCCCTCTGTTTCAGCCCCTCTGTTTCTCGCCCTCTGTTTCAGCGCCTCTGTTTCTCACTCTCTGTTTCAGCCCATCTATTTCTCGCCCTCTGTTTCAGCCCCTCTGTTTCAGCCCCTCAGTTTCAGCCCCTCTGTTTCTCGCCCTCTGTTTCAGCCCCTCTGTTTCTCGCCCTCTGTTTCTGCCCCTCTGTTTCTCGCCCTCTGTTTCAGGCTCTCTGTTTCAGCCCGTCTGTTTCAGCCCCTCTGTTTCAGCCCCTCTGTTTCTCGCACTCTGTTTCTCGCCGTCTGTTTCAGCCCCTCTGTTTCTCGCCCCTGTTTCAGCCCACCTGATTCAGCCCCTCTGTTTCAGCACCTCTGATTCAGCCCCTCTGTTTCAGCCCCTCTGTTTCAGCCCCTCTGTTTCATCCCCTCTGTTTCTCGCACTCTGTTTCTCACCCTCTGTTTCTCGCCCTCTCTTTCAGCCCCTCTGTTTTTCGCCCTCTGTTTCAGCCGCTCTGTTTCTTGCCCTCTGTTTCAGGCTCTCTGTTTCAGCCCCTCTGTTTCAGCCCCTCTGTTTCAGCCCCTCTGTTTCTCGCCTTCTGTTTCTCGCCCTCTGTTTCAGCCCCTCTGTTTCTCGCCCTCTGTTTCAGCCCCTCTATTTCAGCCCCTCTGATTCTGCCCCTCTGATTCAGCCCCTCTGTTTCTCGCCCTCTGTTTCAGCCCCTCTTTTTCAGCCCTTCTGTTTCAGCCCCTCTGTTTCAGCCCCTCTGTTTCTCGCCCTCTGTTTCAGCCTATCTGTTTCTCGCCCTCTGTTTCTGCCCCTCTGTTTCTCGCCCTCTGTTTCAGCCCCTCTGTTTCAGCCTCTCTGTTTCAGCCCCTCTGTTTCAGCCCCTCTGTTTCTCGCCCTCTGTTTCAGCCCCTCTGTTTCTCGCCCTCTGTTTCTGCCCCTCTGATTTAGCCCCTCTGTTTCAGCCCCTCTGTTTCAGCCCCACTGTTTCTCGCCCTCTGTTTCAGCCCCTCTGTTTCGCATTCTCTGTTTCAGCCCCTCTGTTTCAGCCACTCTGTTTCTCGCCCTCTGTTTCTGCCCCTCTGTTTCTCGCCCTCTGTTTCAGCCCCTCTGTTTCTCGCCCTCTGTTTCAGCCCCTCTGATTCAGCCCCTCTGTTTCAGCCCCTCTGAATCAGCCCCTCTGATTCAGCCCCTCTCTTTCTCGCCCTCTGTTTCTGCCCCTCTGATTTAGCCCCTCTGTTTCAGCCCCTCTGTTTCAGCCCCTCTGTTCCTCGCCCTCTGTTTCAGCCCCTCTGTTTCGCGCTCTCTGTTTCAGCCCCTCTGTTTCAGCCACTCTGTTTCTCGCCCTCTGTTTCTGCCCCTCTGTTTCTCGCCCTCTGTTTCAGCCCCTCTGATTCAGCCCCTCTGTTTCAGCCCCTCTGAATCAGCCCCTCTTTTTCTCGCCCTCTGTTTCTGCCCCTCTGATTTAGCCCCTCTGATTCAGCCCCTCTGATTCAGCCCTTCTGTTTCTCGCCCTCTGTTTCAGCCCCTCTGTTTCAGCCCCTCTGTTTCAGCCCCTCTGTTTCAGCCCCTCTGTTTCTCGCCCTCTGTTTCAGCCCCTCTTTTTCAGCCCTTCTGTTTCAGCCCCTCTGTTTCAGCCCCTCTGTTTCTCGCCCTCTGTTTCAGCCCCTCTGTTTCTCGCCCTCTGTTTCTGCCCCTCTGTTTCTCGCCCTCTGTTTCAGGCTCTCTGTTTCAGCCCGTCTGTTTCAGCCCCTCTGTTTCTCGCACTCTGTTTCTCGCCGTCTGTTTCAGCCCCTCTGTTTCGCGCCCCTGTTTCAGCCCATCTGATTCAGCCCCTCTGTTTCAGCACCTCTGATTCAGCCCCTCTGTTTCAGCCCCTCTGTTTCAGCCCCTGTGTTTCATCCCCTCTGTTTCTCGCCCTCTGTTTCTCACCCTCTGTTTCTCGCCCTCTCTTTCAGCCCCTCTGTTTTTCGCCCTCTGTTTCAGCCCCTCTGTTTCTCGCCCTCTCTTTCAGCCCCTCTGTTTCTCGCCCTCTCTTTCAGCCCCTCTCTTTCTCGCCCTCTGTTTCAGCCCCTCTTTTTCAGCCCTTCTGTTTCAGCCCCTCTGTTTCAGCCCCTCTGTTTCTCGCCCTCTGTTTCAGCCCCTCTGGTTCTCGCCCTCTGTTTCTGCACCTCTGTTTCTCGCCCTCTGTTTCAGCCCCTCTGTTTCAGCCTCTCTGTTTCAGCCCCTCTGTATCTCGCCCTCTGTTTCAGCCCCTCTGTTTCTCGCCCTCTGTTTCTATCCCTCTGATTTAGCCCCTCTGTTTCAGCCCCTCTGTTTCAGCCCCACTGTTTCTCGCCCTCTGTTTCAGCCCCTCTGTTTCGCATTCTCTGTTTTAGCCCCTCTGTTTCAGCCACTCTGTTTCTCGCCCTCTGTTTCTGCCCCTCTGTTTCTCGCCCTCTGTTTCAGCCCCTCTGTTTCTCGCCCTCTGTTTCAGCCCCTCTGATTCAGCCCCTCTGTTTCAGCCCCTCTGAATCAGCCCCTCTGATTCAGCCCCTCTGTTTCTCGCCCTCTGTTTCTGACCCTCTGATTTAGCCCCTCTGTTTCTCGCCCTCTGTTTCAGCCCCTCTGTTTCTCGCCCTCTGTTTCAGCCCCTCTGTTTCAGCCCCTCTGTTTCGCGCTCTCTGTTTCAGCCCCTCTGTTTCAGCCACTCTGTTTCTCGCCCTCTGTTTCTGCCCCTCTGTTTCTCGCCCTCTGTTTCAGCCCCTCTTATTCTCGCCCTCTGTTTCAGCCCCTCTGATTCAGCCCCTCAGTTTCAGCCCCTCTGAATCTGCCCCTCTGATTCAGCCCCTCTGTTTCTCGCCCTCTTTTTCATCCCCTCAGACTTAGCCCCTCTGTTTCAGCCCCTCTGTTTCAGCCCCTCTGTTTCTCGCCCTCTGTTTCAGCCCCTCTTTTTCAGCCCTTCTGTTTCAGCCCCTCAGTTTCAGCCCCTCTGTTTCTCGCCCTCTGTTTCAGCCCCTCTGTTTCTCGCCCTCTGTTTCTGCCCCTCTGTTTCTCGCCCTCTGTTTCAGGCTCTCTGTTTCAGCCCGTCAGTTTCAGCCCCTCTGTTTCAGCCCCTCTGTTTCTCGCACTCTGTTTCTCGCCGTCTGTTTCAGCCCCTCTGTTTCTCGCCCCTGTTTCAGCCCATCTGATTCAGCCCCTCTGTTTCAGCACCTCTGATTCAGCCCCTCTGTTTCAGCCCCTCTGTTTCAGCCCCTCTGTTTCATCCCCTCTGTTTCTCGCCCTCTGTTTCTCACCCTCTGTTTCTCGCCCTCTCTTTCAGCCCCTCTGTTTTTCGCCCTCTGTTTCAGCCCCTCTGTTTCTTGCCCTCTGTTTCAGGCTCTCTGTTTCAGCCCCTCTGTTTCAGCCCCTCTGTTTCAGCCCCTCTTTTTCAGCCCTTCTGTTTCAGCCCCTCTGTTTCAGCCCCTCTGTTTCTCGCCCTCTGTTTCAGCCTATCTGTTTCTCGCCCTCTGTTTCTGCCCCTCTGTTTCTCGCCCTCTGTTTCAGCCCCTCTGTTTCAGCCTCTCTGTTTCAGCCCCTCTGTTTCAGCCCCTCTGTTTCTCGCCCTCTGTTTCAGCCCCTCTGTTTCTCGCCCTCTGTTTCTGCCCCTCTGATTTAGCCCCTCTGTTTCAGCCCCTCTGTTTCAGCCCCACTGTTTCTCGCCCTCTGTTTCAGCTCCTCTGTTTCGCATTCTCTGTTTCAGCCCCTCTGTTTCAGCCACTCTGTTTCTCGCCCTCTGTTTCTGCCCCTCTGTTTCTCGCCCTCTGTTTCAGCCCCTCTGTTTCTCGCCCTCTGTTTCAGCCCCTCTGATTCAGCCCCTCTGTTTCAGCCCCTCTGAATCAGCCCCTCTGATTCAGCCCCTCTCTTTCTCGCCCTCTGTTTCTGCCCCTCTGATTTAGCCCCTCTGTTTCAGCCCCTCTGTTTCAGCCCCTCTGTTCCTCGCCCTCTGTTTCAGCACCTCTGTTTCGCGCTCTCTGTTTCAGCCCCTCTGTTTCAGCCACTCTGTTTCTCGCCCTCTGTTTCTGCCCCTCAATTTCTCGCACTCTGTTTCAGCCCCTCTGATTCAGCCCCTCTGTTTCAGCCCCTCTGAATCAGCCCCTCTGTTTCTCGTCCTCTGTTTCAGCCCCTCTATTTCAGCCCCTCTGATTCAGCCCCTCTGATTCAGCCCCTCTGTTTCTCGCCCTCTGTTTCAGCCCCTCTGTTTCAGCCCCTCTGTTTCAGCCCCTCTGTTTCAGCCCCTCTGTTTCTCGCCCTCTGTTTCATCCCATCTGATTCAGTGCCTCTGTTTCAGCCCCTCTGATTCAGCCCCTCTGTTTCGCATTCTCTGTTTCAGACCCTCTGTTTCAGCCCCTCTGTTTCTCGCCCTCTGTTTCAGCCCCTCTGTTTCTCGACCTCTGTTTCAGTCCCTCTGTTTCTCGCCCACTGTTTCAGCCCCTCTGATTCAGCCCCTCTGTTTCTCGCCCTCTGTTTCAGCCCCTCTGTTTCTCGCCCTCTGTTTCAGCCCCACTGTTTCAGCCCCTCTGTTTCAGCCCCTCTGAATCTCGCCCTCTGTTTCAGCCCCTCTGTTTCTCGCCGTCTGTTTCAGCGCCTCTGTTTCTCGCTCTCTGTTTCAGCCCATCTATTTCTCGCCCTCTGTTTCAGCCCCTCTGTTTCAGCCCCTCTGTTTCAGCCCCTCTGTTTCAGCCCCTCTGTTTCATCCCCTCTGTTTCTCGCCCTCTGTTTCAGCCCCTCTGTTTCTCGCCCTCTGTTTCAGCCCCTCTGTTTCAGCCCCTCTGTTTCAGTACCTCTGTATCTCGCCCTCTGTTTCTCGCCCTCTGTTTCAGCCCCTCTGTTTCAGCCCCTCTGTTTCAGCCCCTCTGTTTCTCGCCCTCTGTTTCATCCCCTCTGTTTCTCGCCCTCTGTTTCAGCCCCTCTGTTTCAGACCCGTCTGTTTCTCGCACTCTGTTTCAGCCCCTCTGTTTCTCGCCCTCTGTTTCAGCCCCTCTGTTTCTCGCCCTCTGTTTCAGCCCATCTGATTCAGCGCCTCTGTTTCAGCCCCTCTGATTCAGCCCCTCTGTTTCTGCCCCTCTGTTTCAGACCCTCTGTTTCAGCCCCTCTGTTTCATCCCCTCTGTTTCTCGCCCTCTGTTTTTCACCCTCTGTTTCTCGCCCTCTGTTTCAGCCCCTCTGTTTTTCGCCCTCTGTTTCAGCCCCTCTGTTTCTCGCCCTCTGTTTCAGGCTCTCTGATTCAGCCCGTCTGTTTCAGCCCCTCTGTTTCAGCCCCTCTGTTTCTCGCCCTCTGTTTCTCGCCCGCTGTTTCAGCCCCTTTGTTTCAGCCCCTCTGTTTCAACCCCTCTGTTTCAGCCCCTCTGTTTCTCGCCTTCTGTTTCTCGCCCTCTGTTTCAGCCCCTCTGTTTCTCGCCCTCTGTTTCAGCCCCTCTGATTCTGCCCCTCTGATTCAGCCCCTCTGTTTCTCGCCCTCTGTTTCATCATCTCTGTTTCTCGCTCTCTGTTTCTCACCCTCTGTTTCTCGACCTCTGTTTCAGCCCCTCTGCTTCTCGCCCACTGTTTCAGCCCCTCTGATTCAGCCCGTCTGTTTCAGCCCCTCTGTTTCAGCCCCTCTGTTTCTCGCACTCTGTTTCTCGCCGTCTGTTTCAGCCCCTCTGTTTCTCGCCCCTGTTTCAGCCCATCTGATTCAGCCCCTCTGTTTCGGCACCTCTGATTCAGCCCCTCTGTTTCAGCCCCTCTGTTTCAGCCCCTCTGTTTCATCCCCTCTGTTTCTCGCCCTCTGTTTCTCACCCTCTGTTTCTCGCCCTCTCTTTCAGCCCCTCTGTTTTTCGCCCTCTGTTTCAGCCCCTCTGTTTCTTGCCCTCTGTTTCAGGCTCTCTGTTTCAGCCCCTCTGTTTCAGCCCCTCTGTTTCAGCCCCTCTGTTTCTCGCCTTCTGTTTCTCGCCCTCTGTTTCAGCCCCTCTGTTTCTCGCCCTCTGTTTCAGCCCCTCTATTTCAGCCCCTCTGATTCTGCCCCTCTGATTCAGCCCCTCTGTTTCTCGCCCTCTGTTTCAGCCCCTCTTTTTCAGCCCTTCTGTTTCAGCCCCTCTGTTTCAGCCCCTCTGTTTCTCGCCCTCTCTTTCAGCCTATCTGTTTCTCGCCCTCTGTTTCTGACCCTCTGTTTCTCGCCCTCTGTTTCAGCCCCTCTGTTTCAGCCTCTCTGTTTCAGCCCCTCTGTTTCAGCCCCTCTGTTTCTCGCCCTCTGTTTCAGCCCCTCCGTTTCTCGCCCTCTGTTTCTGCCCCTCTGACTTAGCCCCTCTGTTTCAGCCCCTCTGTTTCAGCCCCACTGTTTCTCGCCCTCTGTTTCAGCCCCTCTGTTTCGCATTCTCTGTTTCAGCCCTTCTGTTTCAGCCCCTCTGTTTCAGCCCCTCCGTTTCTCGCCCTCTGTTTCTGCCCCTCTGACTTAGCCCCTCTGTTTCAGCCCCTCTGTTTCAGCCCCACTGTTTCTCGCCCTCTGTTTCAGCCCCTCTGTTTCGCATTCTCTGTTTCAGCCCTTCTGTTTCAGCCCCTCTGTTTCAGCCCCTCTGTTTCTCGCCCTCTCTTTCAGCCTATCTGTTTCTCGCCGTCTGTTTCAGCGCCTCTGTTTCTCGCTCTCTGTTTTAGCCCATCTATTTCTCGCCCTCTGTTTCAGCCCCTCTGTTTCAGCCCCTCTGTTTCAGCCCCTCTGTTTCAGCCCCTCTGTTTCATCCCCTCTGTTTCATCCCCTCTGTTTCTCGCCCTCTGTTTCAGCCCCTCTGTTTCTCGCCCTCTGTTTCAGCCCCTCTGTTTCAGCCCCTCTGTTTCAGTACCTCTGTATCTCGCCCTCTGTTTCTCGCCCTCTGTTTCAGCCCCTCTGTTTCAGCCCCTCTGTTTCAGCCCCTCTGTTTCTCGCCCTCTGTTTCATCCCCTCTGTTTCTCGCCCTCTGTTTCAGCCCCTCTGTTTCAGACCCGTCTGTTTCTCGCACTCTGTTTCAGCCCCTCTGTTTCTCGCCCTCTGTTTCAGCCCCTCTGTTTCTCGCCCTCTGTTTCAGCCCATCTGATTCAGCGCCTCTGTTTCAGCCCCTCTGATTCAGCCCCTCTGTTTCTGCCCCTCTGTTTCAGACCCTCTGTTTCAGCCCCTCTGTTTCATCCCCTCTGTTTCTCGCCCTCTGTTTTTCACCCTCTGTTTCTCGCCCTCTGTTTCAGCCCCTCTGTTTTTCGCCCTCTGTTTCAGCCCCTCTGTTTCTCGCCCTCTGTTTCAGGCTCTCTGATTCAGCCCGTCTGTTTCAGCCCCTCTGTTTCAGCCCCTCTGTTTCTCGCCCTCTGTTTCTCGCCCGCTGTTTCAGCCCCTTTGTTTCAGCCCCTCTGTTTCAACCCCTCTGTTTCAGCCCCTCTGTTTCTCGCCTTCTGTTTCTCGCCCTCTGTTTCAGCCCCTCTGTTTCTCGCCCTCTGTTTCAGCCCCTCTGATTCTGCCCCTCTGATTCAGCCCCTCTGTTTCTCGCCCTCTGTTTCATCATCTCTGTTTCTCGCTCTCTGTTTCTCACCCTCTGTTTCTCGACCTCTGTTTCAGCCCCTCTGCTTCTCGCCCACTGTTTCAGCCCCTCTGATTCAGCCCGTCTGTTTCAGCCCCTCTGTTTCAGCCCCTCTGTTTCTCGCACTCTGTTTCTCGCCGTCTGTTTCAGCCCCTCTGTTTCTCGCCCCTGTTTCAGCCCATCTGATTCAGCCCCTCTGTTTCGGCACCTCTGATTCAGCCCCTCTGTTTCAGCCCCTCTGTTTCAGCCCCTCTGTTTCATCCCCTCTGTTTCTCGCCCTCTGTTTCTCACCCTCTGTTTCTCGCCCTCTCTTTCAGCCCCTCTGTTTTTCGCCCTCTGTTTCAGCCCCTCTGTTTCTTGCCCTCTGTTTCAGGCTCTCTGTTTCAGCCCCTCTGTTTCAGCCCCTCTGTTTCAGCCCCTCTGTTTCTCGCCTTCTGTTTCTCGCCCTCTGTTTCAGCCCCTCTGTTTCTCGCCCTCTGTTTCAGCCCCTCTATTTCAGCCCCTCTGATTCTGCCCCTCTGATTCAGCCCCTCTGTTTCTCGCCCTCTGTTTCAGCCCCTCTTTTTCAGCCCTTCTGTTTCAGCCCCTCTGTTTCAGCCCCTCTGTTTCTCGCCCTCTCTTTCAGCCTATCTGTTTCTCGCCCTCTGTTTCTGCCCCTCTGTTTCTCGCCCTCTGTTTCAGCCCCTCTGTTTCAGCCTCTCTGTTTCAGCCCCTCTGTTTCAGCCCCTCTGTTTCTCGCCCTCTGTTTCAGCCCCTCCGTTTCTCGCCCTCTGTTTCTGCCCCTCTGACTTAGCCCCTCTGTTTCAGCCCCTCTGTTTCAGCCCCACTGTTTCTCGCCCTCTGTTTCAGCCCCTCTGTTTCGCATTCTCTGTTTCAGCCCTTCTGTTTCAGCCCCTCTGTTTCAGCCCCTCTGTTTCTCGCCCTCTCTTTCAGCCTATCTGTTTCTCGCCCTCTGTTTCTGCCCCTCTGTTTCTCGCCCTCTGTTTCAGCCCCTCTGTTTCAGCCTCTCTGTTTCAGCCCCTCTGTTTCAGCCCCTCTGTTTCTCGCCCTCTGTTTCAGCCCCTCTGTTTCTCGCCCTCTGTTTCTGCCCCACTGATTTAGCCCCTCTGTTTCAGCCCCTCTGTTTCAGCCCCACTGTTTCTCGCCCTCTGTTTCTGCCCCTCTGTTTCTCGCCCTCTGTTTCAGCCCCTCTGTTTCTCGCCCTCTGTTTCAGCCCCTCTGATTCAGCCCCTCTGTTTCAGCCCCTCTGAATCAGCCCCTCTGATTCAGCCCCTCCCTTTCTCGCCCTCTGTTTCTGCCCCTCTGATTTAGCCCCTCTGTTTCAGCCCCTCTGTTTCAGCCCCTCTGTTCCTCGCCCTCTGTTTCAGCCCCTCTGTTTCGCGCTCTCTGTTTCAGCCCCTCTGTTTCAGCCACTCTGATTCAGCCCCTCCCTTTCTCGCCCTCTGTTTCTCGCCCTCTGTTTCTGCCCCTCTGATTTAGCCCCTCTGTTTCAGCCCCTCTGTTTCAGCCCCACTGTTTCTCGCCCTCTGTTTCAGCCCCTCTGTTTCGCATTCTCTGTTTCAGCCCTTCTGTTTCAGCCCCTCTGTTTCAGCCCCTCTGTTTCTCGCCCTCTCTTTCAGCCTATCTGTTTCTCGCCCTCTGTTTCTGCCCCTCTGTTTCTCGCCCTCTGTTTCAGCCCCTCTGTTTCAGCCTCTCTGTTTCAGCCCCTCTGTTTCAGCCCCTCTGTTTCTCGCCCTCTGTTTCAGCCCCTCTGTTTCTCGCCCTCTGTTTCTGCCCCTCTGATTTAGCCCCTCTGTTTCAGCCCCTCTGTTTCAGCCCCACTGTTTCTCGCCCTCTGTTTCTGCCACTCTGTTTCTCGCCCTCTGTTTCAGCCCCTCTGTTTCTCGCCCTCTGTTTCAGCCCCTCTGATTCAGCCCCTCTGTTTCAGCCCCTCTGAATCAGCCCCTCTGATTCAGCCCCTCCCTTTCTCGCCCTCTGTTTCTGCCCCTCTGATTTAGCCCCTCTGTTTCAGCCCCTCTGTTTCAGCCCCTCTGTTCCTCGCCCTCTGTTTCAGCCCCTCTGTTTCGCGCTCTCTGTTTCAGCCCCTCTGTTTCAGCCCCTCTGATTCAGCCCCTCTGATTCAGCCCCTCTGTTTCTCGCCCTCTGTTTCAGCCCCTCTGTTTCAGCCCCTCTGTTTCAGCCCCTCTGTTTCAGCCCCTCTGTTTCTCGCCCTCTGTTTCATCCCATCTGATTCAGCGCCTCTGTTTCAGCCCCTCTGATTCAGCCCCTCTGTTTCTGCCCCTCAGTTTCAGACCCTCAGTTTCAGCCCCTCTGTTTCTCGCCCTCTGTTTCAGCCCCTCTGTTTCTCGACCTCTGTTTCAGTCCCTCTGTTTCTCGCCCACTGTTTCAGCCCCTCTGATTCAGCCCCTCTGTTTCTCGCCCTCTGTTTCAGCCCCTCTGTTTCTCGCCCTCTGTTTCAGCCCCACTGTTTCAGCCCCTCTTTTTCAGCCCCTCTGAATCTCGCCCTCTGTTTCAGCCCCTCTGTTTCTCGCCGTCTGTTTCAGCGCCTCTGTTTCTCGCTCTCTGTTTCAGCCCACCTATTTCTCGCCCTCTGTTTCAGCCCCTCTGTTTCAGCCCCTCTGTTTCAGCCCCTCTGTTTCAGCCCCTCTGTTTCATCCCCTCTGTTTCTCGCCCTCTGTTTCAGCCCCTCTGTTTCTCGCCCTCTGTTTCAGCCCCTCTGTTTCAGCCCCTCTGTTTCAGTCCCTCTGTTTCTCGCCCTCTGTTTCAGCCCCTCTGTTTCAGTCCCTCTGTTTCTCGCCCTCTGTTTCAGCCCCTCTGTTTCTCGCCCTCTGTTTCATCCCCTCTGTTTCTCGCCCTCTGTTTCAGCCCCTCTGTTTCAGCCCCTCTGTTTCAGACCCTCTGTTTCTCGCACTCTGTTTCAGCTCCTCTGTTTCTCGCCCTCTGTTTCAGCCCCTCTGTTTCTCGCCCTCTGTTTCAGCCCCTCTGCTTCTCGCCCACTGTTTCAGCCCCTCTGATTCAGCCCCTCTGTTTCTGCCCCTCTGTTTCAGACCCTCTGTTTCAGCCCCTCTGTTTCATCCCCTCTGTTTCTCGCCCTCTGTTTTTCACCCTCTGTTTCTCGCCCTCTGTTTCAGCCCCTCTGTTTTTCGCCCTCTGTTTCAGCCCCTCTGTTTCTCGCCCTCTGTTTCAGGCTCTCTGTTTCTGCCCGTCTGTTTCAGCCCCTCTGTTTCAGCCCCTCTGTTTCTCGCCCTCTGTTTCTCGCCCGCTGTTTCAGCCCCTTTGTTCAGCCCCTCTGTTTCAGCCCCTCTGTTTCAGCCCCTCTGTTTCTCGCCTTCTGTTTCTCGCCCTCTGTTTCAGCCCCTCTGTTTCTCGCCCTCTGTTTCAGCACCCCTATTTCAGCCCCTCTGATTCTGCCCCTCTGATTCAGCCCCTCTGTTTCTCGCCCTCTGTTTCATTATCTCTGTTTCTCGCTCTCTGTTTCTCACCCTCTGTTTCTCGACCTCTGTTTCAGCCCCTCTGCTTCTCGCCCACTGTTTCAGCCCCTCTGATTCAGCCCCTATGTTTCTCGCCCTCTGTTTCAGCCCCTCTGTTTCTCGCCCTCTGTTTCAGCCCCTCTGTTTCAGCCCCTCTGTTTCAGCCCCTCTTTTTCTCGCCCTCTGTTTCAGCCCCTCTGATTCTCGCCCTCTGTTTCAGCGCCTCTGTTTCTCGCTCACTGTTTCAGCCCATCTATTTCTCGCCCTCTGTTTCAGCCCCTCTGTTTCAGCCCCTCTGTTTCAGCCCCTCTGTTTCAGCCCCTCTGTTTCATCCTCTCTGTTTCAGCCCCTCTGTTTCTCGCCCTCTGTTTCAGCCCCTCTGTTTCTCGCCCTCTGTTTCAGCCCCTCTGTTTCAGCCCCTCTGTTTCAGCCCCTCTGTTTCAGCCCCTCTGTTTCTCGCCTTCTGTTTCTCGCCCTCTGTTTCAGCCCCTCTGTTTCTCGCCCTCTGTTTCAGCCCCTCTATTTCAGCCCCTCTGATTCTGCCCCTCTGATTCAGCCCCTCTGATTCTCGCCCTCTGTTTCAGCCCCTCTTTTTCAGCCCTTCTGTTTCAGCCCCTCTGTTTCAGCCCCTCTGTTTCTCGCCCTCTGTTTCAGCCCCTCTGTTTCTCGCTCTCTGTTTTTGCCCCTCTGTTTCTCGCCCTCTGTTTCCGCCCCTCTGTTTCAGCCTCTCTGTTTCAGCCCCTCTGTTTCAGCCCCTCTGTTTCTCGCCCTCTGTTTCAGCCCCTCTGTTTCTCGCCCTCTGTTTCTGCCCCTCGGATTCAGCCCCTCTGTTTCAGCCCCTCTGTTTCAGCCCCACTGTTGCTCGCCCTCTGTTTCAGCCACTCTGTTTCGCATTCTCTGTTTCAGCCCCTCTGTTTCAGTCACTCTGTTTCTCGCCCTCTGTTTCTTCCCCTCTGTTTCTCGCCCTCTGTTTCAGCCCCTCTGTTTCTCGCCCTCTGTTTCAGCCCCTCTGATTCAGCCCCTCTGTTTCAGCCCCTCTGAATCAGCCCCTCTGATTCAGCCCCTCTGTTTCTCACCCTCTGTTTCTGCCCCTCTGATTTAGCCCCTCTGTTTCAGCCCCTCTGTTTTATCCCGTGTGTTCCTCGCCCTCTGTTTCAGCCCCTCTGTTTCGCGCTCTCTGTTTCAGCCCCTCTGTTTCAGCCACTCTGTTTCTCGCCCTCTGTTTCTGCCCTTCTGTTTCTCGCCCTCTGTTTCAGCCCCTCTGATTCAGCCCCTCTGTTTCAGCCCCTCTGAATCAGCCCCTCTGTTTCTCGCCCTCTGTTTCAGCCCCTCTATTTCAGCCCCTCTGATTCAGCCCCTCTGATTCAGCCCCTCTGTTTCTCGCCCTCTGTTTCAGCCCCTCTGTTTCAGCCCTTCTGTTTCAGCCCCTCTGTTTCAGCCCCTCTGTTTCTCGCCCTCTGTTTCATCCCCTCTGTTTCTCGCCCTCTGTTTCTGCCCCTCTGTTTCTCGCCCTCTGTTTCAGCCCCTCTGTTTCAGCCCCTCTGTTTCAGCCCCTCTGTTTCTCGCCCTCTGTTTCAGCCCCTCTGTTTCTCGACCTCTGTTTCAGCCCCTCTGCTTCTCGCCCACTGTTTCAGCCCCTCTGATTCAGCCCCTATGTTTCTCGCCCTCTGTTTCAGCCCCTCTGTTTCTCGCCCTCTGTTTCAGCCCCTCTGTTTCAGCCCCTCTGTTTCAGCCCCTCTGATTCTCGCCCTCTGTTTCAGCCCCTCTGATTCTCGCCCTCTGTTTCAGCGCCTCTGTTTCTCGCTCTCTGTTTCAGCCCCTCTGTTTCAGGCCCCTCTGTTTCAGCCCCTCTGTTTCTCGCCCTCTGTTTCAGCCCCTCTGTTTCAGCCCCTCCGTTTCTCGCCCTCTGTTTCTCGCCCGCTGTTTCAGCCCCTTTGTTTCAGCCCCTCTGTTTCAACCCCTCTGTTTCAGCCCCTCTGTTTCTCGCCTTCTGTTTCTCGCCCTCTGTTTCAGCCCCTCTGTTTCTCGCCCTCTGTTTCAGCCCCCCTATTTCAGCCCCTCTGATTCTGCCCCTCTGATTCAGCCCCTCTGTTTCTCGCCCTCTGTTTCATCATCTCTGTTTCTCGCTCTCTGTTTCTCACCCTCTGTTTCTCGACCTCTGTTTCAGCCCCTCTGCTTCTCGCCCACTGTTTCAGCCCCTCTGATTCAGCCCGTCTGTTTCAGCCCCTCTGTTTCAGCCCCTCTGTTTCTCGCACTCTGTTTCTCGCCGTCTGTTTCAGCCCCTCTGTTTCTCGCCCCTGTTTCAGCCCATCTGATTCAGCCCCTCTGTTTCAGCACCTCTGATTCAGCCCCTCTGTTTCAGCCCCTCTGTTTCAGCCCCTCTGTTTCATCCCCTCTGTTTCTCGCCCTCTGTTTCTCACCCTCTGTTTCTCGCCCTCTCTTTCAGCCCCTCTGTTTTTCGCCCTCTGTTTCAGCCCCTCTGTTTCTTGCCCTATGTTTCAGGCTCTCTGTTTCAGCCCCTCTGTTTCAGCCCCTCTGTTTCAGCCCCTCTGTTTCTCGCCTTCTGTTTCTCGCCCTCTGTTTCAGCCCCTCTGTTTCTCGCCCTCTGTTTCAGCCCCTCTATTTGAGCCCCTCTGATTCTGCCCCTCTGATTCAGCCCCTCTGTTTCTCGCCCTCTGTTTCAGACCCTCTTTTTCAGCCCTTCTGTTTCAGCCCCTCTGTTTCAGCCCCTCTGTTTCTCGCCCTCTCTTTCAGCCTATCTGTTTCTCGCCCTCTGTTTCTGCCCCTCTGTTTCTCGCCCTCTGTTTCAGCCCCTCTGTTTCAGCCTCTCTGTTTCAGCCCCTCTGTTTCAGCCCCTCTGTTTCTCGCCCTCTGTTTCAGCCCCTCTGTTTCTCGCCCTCTGTTTCTGCCCCTCTGACTTAGCCCCTCTGTTTCAGCCCCTCTGTTTCAGCCCCACTGTTTCTCGCTGTCTGTTTCAGCCCATCTGTTTCGCATTCTCTGTTTCAGCCCTTCTGTTTCAGCCCCTCTGTTTCAGCCCCTCTGTTTCTCGCCCTCTCTTTCAGCCTATCTGTTTCTCGCCCTCTGTTTCTGCCCCTCTGTTTCTCGCCCTCTGTTTCAGCCCCTCTGTTTCAGCCTCTCTGTTTCAGCCCCTCTGTTTCAGCCCCTCTGTTTCTCGCCCTCTGTTTCAGCCCCTCTGTTTCTCGCCCTCTGTTTCTGCCCCACTGATTTAGCCCCTCTGTTTCAGCCCCTCTGTTTCAGCCCCACTGTTTCTCGCCCTCTGTTTCTGCCCCTCTGTTTCTCGCCCTCTGTTTCAGCCCCTCTGTTTCTCGCCCTCTGTTTCAGCCCCTCTGATTCAGCCCCTCTGTTTCAGCCCCTCTGAATCAGCCCCTCTGATTCAGCCCCTCCCTTTCTCGCCCTCTGTTTCTGCCCCTCTGATTTAGCCCCTCTGTTTCAGCCCCTCTGTTTCAGCCCCTCTGTTTCTCGCCCTCTGTTTCAGCCCCTCTGTTTCGCGCTCTCTGTTTCAGCCCCTCTGTTTCAGCCACTCTGATTCAGCCCCTCCCTTTCTCGCCCTCTGTTTCTCGCCCTCAGTTTCTGCCCCTCTGATTTAGCCCCTCTGTTTCAGCCCCTCTGTTTCAGCCCCACTGTTTCTCGCCCTCTGTTTCAGCCCCTCTGTTTCGCATTCTCTGTTTCAGCCCTTCTGTTTCAGCCCCTCTGTTTCAGCCCCTCTGTTTCTCGCCCTCTCTTTCAGCCTATCTGTTTCTCGCCCTCTGTTTCTGCCCCTCTGTTTCTCGCCCTCTGTTTCAGCCCCTCTGTTTCAGCCTCTCTGTTTCAGCCCCTCTGTTTCAGCCCCTCTGTTTCTCGCCCTCTGTTTCAGCCCCTCTGTTTCTCGCCCTCTGTTTCTGCCCCTCTGATTTAGCCCCTCTGTTTCAGCCCCTCTGTTTCAGCCCCACCGTTTCTCGCCCTCTGTTTCTGCCCCTCTGTTTCTCGCCCTCTGTTTCAGCCCCTCTGTTTCTCGCCCTCTGTTTCAGCCCCTCTGATTCAGCCCCTCTGTTTCAGCCCCTCTGAATCAGCCCCTCTGATTCAGCCCCTCCCTTTCTCGCCCTCTGTTTCTGCCCCTCTGATTTAGCCCCTCTGTTTCAGCCCCTCTGTTTCAGCCCCTCTGTTCCTCGCCCTCTGTTTCAGCCCCTCTGTTTCGCGCTCTCTGTTTCAGCCCCTCTGTTTCAGCCCCTCTGATTCAGCCCCTCTGATTCAGCCCCTCTGTTTCTCGCCCTCTGTTTCAGCCCCTCTGTTTCAGCCCCTCTGTTTCTCGCCCTCTGTTTCATCCCATCTGATTCAGCGCCTCTGTTTCAGCCCCTCTGATTCAGCCCCTCTGTTTCTGCCCCTCAGTTTCAGACCCTCAGTTTCAGCCCCTCTGTTTCTCGCCCTCTGTTTCTGCCCCTCTGTTTCTCGCCCTCTGTTTCAGCCCCTCTGTTTCTCGCCCTCTGTTTCAGCCCCTCTGATTCAGCCCCTCTGTTTCAGCCCCTCTGAATCAGCCCCTCTGATTCAGCCCCTCCCTTTCTCGCCCTCTGTTTCTGCCCCTCTGATTTAGCCCCTCTGTTTCAGCCCCTCTGTTTCAGCCCCTCTGTTCCTCGCCCTCTGTTTCAGCCCCTCTGTTTCGCGCTCTCTGTTTCAGCCCCTCTGTTTCAGCCCCTCTGATTCAGCCCCTCTGATTCAGCCCCTCTGTTTCTCGCCCTCTGTTTCAGCCCCTCTGTTTCAGCCCCTCTGTTTCAGCCCCTCTGTTTCTCGCCCTCTGTTTCATCCCATCTGATTCAGCGCCTCTGTTTCAGCCCCTCTGATTCAGCCCCTCTGTTTCTGCCCCTCAGTTTCAGACCCTCAGTTTCAGCCCCTCTGTTTCTCGCCCTCTGTTTCAGCCCCTCTGTTTCTCGACCTCTGTTTCAGTCCCTCTGTTTCTCGCCCACTGTTTCAGCCCCTCTGATTCAGCCCCTCTGTTTCTCGCCCTCTGTTTCAGCCCCTCTGTTTCTCGCCCTCTGTTTCAGCCCCACTGTTTCAGCCCCTCTTTTTCAGCCCCTCTGAATCTCGCCCTCTGTTTCAGCCCCTCTGTTTCTCGCCGTCTGTTTCAGCGCCTCTGTTTCTCGCTCTCTGTTTCAGCCCACCTATTTCTCGCCCTCTGTTTCAGCCCCTCTGTTTCAGCCCCTCTGTTTCAGCCCCTCTGTTTCAGCCCCTCTGTTTCATCCCCTCTGTTTCTCGCCCTCTGTTTCAGCCCCTCTGTTTCTCGCCCTCTGTTTCAGCCCCTCTGTTTCAGCCCCTCTGTTTCAGTCCCTCTGTTTCTCGCCCTCTGTTTCAGCCCCTCTGTTTCAGCCCCTCTGTTTCAGTCCCTCTGTTTCTCGCCCTCTGTTTCTCGCCCTCTGTTTCAGCCCCTCTGTTTCTCGCCCTCTGTTTCATCCCCTCTGTTTCTCGCCCTCTGTTTCAGCCCCTCTGTTTCAGCCCCTCTGTTTCAGACCCTCTGTTTCTCGCACTCTGTTTCAGCTCCTCTGTTTCTCGCCCTCTGTTTCAGCCCCTCTGTTTCTCGCCCTCTGTTTCAGCCCATCTGATTCAGCGCGTCTGTTTCAGCCCCTCTGATTCAGCCCCTCTGTTTCTGCCCCTCTGTTTCAGACCCTCTGTTTCAGCCCCTCTGTTTCATCCCCTCTGTTTCTCGCCCTCTGTTTTTCACCCTCTGTTTCTCGCCCTCTGTTTCAGCCCCTCTGTTTTTCGCCCTCTGTTTCAGCCCCTCTGTTTCTCGCCCTCTGTTTCAGGCTCTCTGTTTCTGCCCGTCTGTTTCAGCCCCTCTGTTTCAGCCCCTCTGTTTCTCGCCCTCTGTTTCTCGCCCGCTGTTTCAGCCCCTTTGTTCAGCCCCTCTGTTTCAGCCCCTCTGTTTCAGCCCCTCTGTTTCTCGCCTTCTGTTTCTCGCCCTCTGTTTCAGCCCCTCTGTTTCTCGCCCTCTGTTTCAGCACCCCTATTTCAGCCCCTCTGATTCTGCCCGTCTGATTCAGCCCCTCTGTTTCTCACCCTCTGTTTCATTATCTCTGTTTCTCACTCTCTGTTTCTCACCCTCTGTTTCTCGACCTCTGTTTCAGCCCCTCTGCTTCTCGCCCACTGTTTCAGCCCCTCTGATTCAGCCCCTCTGTTTCTCGCCCTCTGTTTCAGCCCCTCTGTTTCAGCCCCTCTGTTTCAGCCCCTCTGATTCTCGCCCTCTGTTTCAGCCCCTCTGATTCTCGCCCTCTGTTTCAGCGCCTCTGTTTCTCGCTCACTGTTTCAGCCCATCTATTTCTCGCCCTCTGTTTCAGCCCCTCTGTTTCAGCCCCTCTGTTTCAGCCCCTCTGTTTCATCCTCTCTGTTTCAGCCCCTCTGTTTCTCGCCCTCTGTTTCAGCCCCTCTGTTTCTCGCCCTCTGTTTCAGCCCCTCTGTTTCAGCCCCTCTGTTTCAGCCCCTCTGTTTCTGCCCCTCTGTTTCTCGCCCTCTGTTTCAGCCCCTCTGTTTCTCGCCCTCTGTTTCAGCCCCTCTGATTCAGCCCCTCTGTTTCAGCCCCTCTGAATCAGCCCCTCTGATTCAGCCCCTCCCTTTCTCGCCCTCTGTTTCTGCCCCTCTGATTTAGCCCCTCTGTTTCAGCCCCTCTGTTTCAGCCCCTCTGTTCCTCGCCCTCTGTTTCAGCCCCTCTGTTTCGCGCTCTCTGTTGCAGCCCCTCTGTTTCAGCCCCTCTGATTCAGCCCCTCTGATTCAGCCCCTCTGTTTCTCGCCCTCTGTTTCAGCCCCTCTGTTTCAGCCCCTCTGTTTCAGCCCCTCTGTTTCTCGCCCTCTGTTTCATCCCATCTGATTCAGCGCCTCTGTTTCAGCCCCTCTGATTCAGCCCCTCTGTTTCTGCCCCTCAGTTTCAGACCCTCAGTTTCAGCCCCTCTGTTTCTCGCCCTCTGTTTCAGCCCCTCTGTTTCTCGACCTCTGTTTCAGTCCCTCTGTTTCTCGCCCACTGTTTCAGCCCCTCTGATTCAGCCCCTCTGTTTCTCGCCCTCTGTTTCAGCCCCTCTGTTTCTCGCCCTCTGTTTCAGCCCCACTGTTTCAGCCCCTCTTTTTCAGCCCCTCTGAATCTCGCCCTCTGTTTCAGCCCCTCTGTTTCTCGCCGTCTGTTTCAGCGCCTCTGTTTCTCGCTCTCTGTTTCAGCCCACCTATTTCTCGCCCTCTGTTTCAGCCCCTCTGTTTCAGCCCCTCTGTTTCAGCCCCTCTGTTTCAGCCCCTCTGTTTCATCCCCTCTGTTTCTCGCCCTCTGTTTCAGCCCCTCTGTTTCTCGCCCTCTGTTTCAGCCCCTCTGTTTCAGCCCCTCTGTTTCAGTCCCTCTGTTTCTCGCCCTCTGTTTCAGCCCCTCTGTTTCAGCCCCTCTGTTTCAGTCCCTCTGTTTCTCGCCCTCTGTTTCTCGCCCTCTGTTTCAGCCCCTCTGTTTCTCGCCCTCTGTTTCATCCCCTCTGTTTCTCGCCCTCTGTTTCAGCCCCTCTGTTTCAGCCCCTCTGTTTCAGAGCCTCTGTTTCTCGCACTCTGTTTCAGCTCCTCTGTTTCTCGCCCTCTGTTTCAGCCCCTCTGTTTCTCGCCCTCTGTTTCAGCCCATCTGATTCAGCGCGTCTGTTTCAGCCCCTCTGATTCAGCCCCTCTGTTTCTGCCCCTCTGTTTCAGACCCTCTGTTTCAGCCCCTCTGTTTCATCCCCTCTGTTTCTCGCCCTCTGTTTTTCACCCTCTGTTTCTCGCCCTCTGTTTCAGCCCCTCTGTTTTTCGCCCTCTGTTTCAGCCCCTCTGTTTCTCGCCCTCTGTTTCAGGCTCTCTGTTTCTGCCCGTCTGTTTCAGCCCCTCTGTTTCAGCCCCTCTGTTTCTCGCCCTCTGTTTCTCGCCCGCTGTTTCAGCCCCTTTGTTCAGCCCCTCTGTTTCAGCCCCTCTGTTTCAGCCCCTCTGTTTCTCGCCTTCTGTTTCTCGCCCTCTGTTTCAGCCCCTCTGTTTCTCGCCCTCTGTTTCAGCACCCCTATTTCAGCCCCTCTGATTCTGCCCCTCTGATTCAGCCCCTCTGTTTCTCGCCCTCTGTTTCATTATCTCTGTTTCTCACTCTCTGTTTCTCACCCTCTGTTTCTCGACCTCTGTTTCAGCCCCTCTGCTTCTCGCCCACTGTTTCAGCCCCTCTGATTCAGCCCCTATGTTTCTCGCCCTCTGTTTCAGCCCCTCTGTTTCTCGCCCTCTGTTTCAGCCCCTCTGTTTCAGCCCCTCTGTTTCAGCCCCTCTGATTCTCGCCCTCTGTTTCAGCCCCTCTGATTCTCGCCCTATGTTTCAGCGCCTCTGTTTCTCGCTCACTGTTTCAGCCCATCTATTTCTCGCCCTCTGTTTCAGCCCCTCTGTTTCAGCCCCTCTGTTTCAGCCCCTCTGTTTCAGCCCCTCTGTTTCATCCTCTCTGTTTCAGCCCCTCTGTTTCTCGCCCTCTGTTTCAGCCCCTCTGTTTCTCGCCCTCTGTTTCAGCCCCTCTGTTTCAGCCCCTCTGTTTCAGCCCCTCTGTTTCAGCCCCTCTGTTTCTCGCCTTCAGTTTCTCGCCCTCTGTTTCAGCCCCTCTGTTTCTCGCCCTCTGTTTCAGCCCCTCTATTTCAGCCCCTCTGATTCTGCCCCTCTGATTCAGCCCCTCTGATTCTCGCCCTCTGTTTCAGCCCCTCTTTTTCAGCCCTTCTGTTTCAGCCCCTCTGTTTCAGCCCCTCTGTTTCTCGCCCTCTGTTTCAGCCCCTCGGTTTCTCGCTCTCTGTTTTTGCCCCTCTGTTTCTCGCCCTCTGTTTCAGCCCCTCTGTTTCAGCCTCTCTGTTTCAGCCCCTCTGTTTCAGCCCCTCTGTTTCTCGCCCTCTGTTTCAGCCCCTCTGTTTCTCGCCCTCTGTTTCTGCCCCTCTGATTCAGCCCCTCTGTTTCAGCCCCTCTGTTTCAGCCCCACTGTTGCTCGCCCTCTGTTTCAGCCCCTCTGTTTCGCATTCTCTGTTTCAGCCCCTCTGTTTCAGTCACTCTGTTTCTCGCCCTCTGTTTCTTCCCCTCTGTTTCTCGCCCTCTGTTTCAGCCCCTCTGTTTCTCGCCCTCTGTTTCAGCCCCTCTGATTCAGCCCCTCTGTTTCAGCCCCTCTGAATCAGCCCCTCTGATTCAGCCCCTCTGTTTCTCACCCTCTGTTTCTGCCCCTCTGATTTAGCCCCTCTGTTTCAGCCCCTCTGTTTCAGCCCCTCTGTTCCTCGCCCTCTGTTTCAGCCCCTCTGTTTCGCGCTCTCTGTTTCAGCCCCTCTGTTTCAGCCACTCTGTTTCTCGCCCTCTGTTTCTGACCTTCTGTTTCTCGCCCTCTGTTTCAGCCCCTCTGATTCAGCCCCTCTGTTTCAGCCCCTCTGAATCAGCCCCTCTGTTTCTCGCCCTCTGTTTCAGCCCCTCTATTTCAGCCCCTCTGATTCAGCCCCTCTGATTCAGCCCCTCTGTTTCTCGCCCTCTGTTTCAGCCCCTCTGTTTCAGCCCTTCTGTTTCAGCCCCTCTGTTTCAGCCCCTCTGTTTCTCGCCCTCTGTTTCATCCCCTCTGTTTCTCGCCCTCTGTTTCTGCCCCTCTGTTTCTCGCCCTCTGTTTCAGCCCCTCTGTTTCAGCCCCTCTGTTTCAGCCCCTCTGTTTCTCGCCCTCTGTTTCAGCCCCTCTGTTTCTCGACCTCTGTTTCAGCCCCTCTGCTTCTCGCCCACTGTTTCAGCCCCTCTGATTCAGCCCCTATGTTTCTCGCCCTCTGTTTCAGCCCCTCTGTTTCTCGCCCTCTGTTTCTGCCCCTCTGTTTCAGCCCCTCTGTTTCAGCCCCTCTGATTCTCGCCCTCTGTTTCAGCCCCTCTGATTCTCGCCCTCTGTTTCAGCGCCTCTGTTTCTCGCTCTCTGTTTCAGCCCATCTATTTCTCGCCCTCTGTTTCAGCCCCTCTGTTTCAGCCCCTCTGTTTCAGCCCCTCTGTTTCTTGCCCTCTGTTTCAGGCTCTCTGTTTCAGCCCCTCTGTTTCAGCCCCTCTGTTTCAGCCCCTCTGTTTCTCGCCTTCTGTTTCTCGCCCTCTGTTTCAGTCCCTTTGTTTCTCGCCCTCTGTTTCAGCCCCTCTTTTTCAGCCCTTCTGTTTCAGCCCCTCTGTTTCAGCCCCTCTGTTTCTCGCCCTCTGTTTCAGCCCCTCTGGTTCTCGCCCTCTGTTTCTGCCCCTCTGTTTCAGCCCCTCTGTTTCTCGCCCTCTGTTTCAGCCCCTCTGTTTCAGCCTCTCTGTTTTAGCCCCTCTGATTCTGCCCCTCTGATTCAGCCCCTCTCTTTCTCGCCCTCTGTTTCAGCCCCTCTTTTTCAGCCCTTCTCTTTCAGCCCCTCTGTTTCAGCCCCTCTGTTTCTCGCCCTCTGTTTCATCCCCTCTGGTTCTCGCCCTCTGTTTCTGCCCCTCTGTTTCTCGCCCTCTGTTTCAGCCCCTCTGTTTCAGCCTCTCTGTTTCAGCCCCTCTGTATCTCGCCCTCTGTTTCAGCCCCTCTGTTTCTCGCCCTCTGTTTCTATCCCTCTGATTTAGCCCCTCTGCTTCAGCCCCTCTGTTTCAGCCCCACTGTTTCTCGCCCTCTGTTTCAGCCCCTCTGTTTCGCATTCTCTGTTTCAGCCCCTCTGTTTCAGCCACTCTGTTTCTCGCCCTCTGTTTCTGCCCCTCTGTTTCTCGCCCTCTGTTTCAGCCCCTCTGTTTCTCGCCCTCTGTTTCAGCCCCTCTGAATCAGCCCCTCTGATTCAGCCCCTCTCTTTCTCGCCCTCTGTTTCTGCCCCTCTGATTTAGCCCCTCTGTTTCAGCCCCTCTGTTTCAGCCCCTCTGTTCCTCGCCCTCTGTTTCAGCACCTCTGTTTCGCGCTCTCTGTTTCAGCCCCTCTGTTTCAGCCACTCTGTTTCTCGCCCTCTGTTTCTGCCCCTCTGTTTCTCGCCCTCTGTTTCAGCCCCTCTGATTCAGCCCCTCTGTTTCAGCCCCTCTGAATCAGCCCCTCTGTTTCTCGCCCTCTGTTTCAGCCCCTCTATTTCAGCCCCTCTGATTCAGCCCCTCTGATTCAGCCCCTCTGTTTCTCGCCCTCTGTTTCAGCACCTCTGTTTCAGCCCTTCTGTTTCAGCCCCTCTGTTTCAGCCCCTCTGTTTCTCGCCCTCTGTTTCATCCCCTCTGTTTCTCAGCCTCTGTTTCTGCCCCTGTGTTTCTCGCCCTCTGTTTCAGCCCCTCTGTTTCAGCCCCTCTGTTTCAGCCCCTCTGTTTCTCGCCCTCTGTTTCATCCCCTCTGTTTCTCGACCTCTGTTTCAGCCCCTCTGTTTCTCGCCCACTGTTTCAGCCCCTCTGATTCAGCCCCTCTGTTTCTCGCCCTCTGTTCCAGCCCCTCTGTTTCTCGCCCTCTGTTTCAGCCCCACTGTTTCAGCCCCTCTGTTTCAGCCCCTCTGATTCTCGCCCTCTGTTTCAGCCCCTCTGTTTCTCGCCCTCTGTTTCAGCGCCTCTGTTTCTCGCTCTCTGTTTCAGCCCATCTATTTCTCGCCCTCTGTTTCAACCCCTCTGTTTCAGCCCCTCTGTTTCAGCCCCTCTGTTTCATCCCCTCTGTTTCAGCCCCTCTGTTTCAGCCCCTCTGTTTCTCGCCCTCTGTTTCAGCCCCTCTGTTTCTCGCCCTCTGTTTCAGCCCCTCTGTTTCAGCCCCTCTGTTTCTTGCCCTCTGTTTCAGGCTCTCTGTTTCAGCCCCTCTGTTTCAGCACCTCTGTTTCAGCCCCTCTGTTTCTCGCCTTCTGTTTCTCGCCCTCTGTTTCAGTCCCTTTGTTTCTCGCCCTCTGTTTCAGCCCCTCTTTTTCAGCCCTTCTGTTTCAGCCCCTCTGTTTCAGCCCCTCTGTTTCTCGCCCTCTGTTTCAGCCCCTCTGGTTCTCGCCCTCTGTTTCTGCCCCTCTGTTTCAGCCCCTCTGTTTCTCGCCCTCTGTTTCAGCCCCTCTGTTTCAGCCTCTCTGTTTTAGCCCCTCTGATTCTGCCCCTCTGATTCAGCCCCTCTCATTCTCGCCCTCTGTTTCAGCCCCTCTTTTTCAGCCCTTCTCTTTCAGCCCCTCTGTTTCAGCCCCTCTGTTTCTCGCCCTCTGTTTCATCCCCTCTGGTTCTCGCCCTCTGTTTCTGCCCCTCTGTTTCTCGCCCTCTGTTTCAGCCCCTCTGTTTCAGCCTCTCTGTTTCAGCCCCTCTGTATCTCGCCCTCTGTTTCAGCCCCTCTGTTTCTCGCCCTCTGTTTCTATCCCTCTGATTTAGCCCCTCTGTTTCAGCCCCTCTGAATCAGCCCCTCTGATTCAGCCCCTCTCTTTCTCGCCCTCTGTTTCTGCCCCTCTGATTTAGCCCCTCTGTTTCAGCCCCTCTGTTTCAGCCCCTCTGTTCCTCGCCCTCTGTTTCAGCACCTCTGTTTCGCGCTCTCTGTTTCAGCCCCTCAGTTTCAGCCACTCTGTTTCTCGCCCTCTGTTTCTGCCCCTCTGTTTCTCGCCCTCTGTTTCAGCCCCTCTGATTCAGCCCCTCTGTTTCAGCCCCTCTGAATCAGCCCCTCTGTTTCTCGCCCTCTGTTTCAGCCCCTCTATTTCAGCCCCTCTGATTCAGCCCCTCTGATTCAGCCCCTCTGTTTCTCGCCCTCTGTTTCAGCACCTCTGTTTCAGCCCTTCTGTTTCAGCCCCTCTGTTTCAGCCCCTCTGTTTCTCGCCCTCTGTTTCATCCCCTCTGTTTCTCAGCCTCTGTTTCTGCCCCTGTGTTTCTCGCCCTCTGTTTCAGCCCCTCTGTTTCAGCCCCTCTGTTTCAGCCCCTCTGTTTCTCGCCCTCTGTTTCATCCCCTCTGTTTCTCGACCTCTGTTTCAGCCCCTCTGTTTCTCGCCCACTGTTTCAGACCCTCTGATTCAGCCCCTCTGTTTCTCGTCCTCTGTTCCAGCCCCTCTGTTTCTCGCCCTCTGTTTCAGCCCCACTGTTTCAGCCCCTCTGTTTCAGCCCCTCTGATTCTCGCCCTCTGTTTCAGCCCCTCTGTTTCTCGCCCTCTGTTTCAGCGCCTCTGTTTCTCGCTCTCTGTTTCAGCCCATCTATTTCTCGCCCTCTGTTTCAACCCCTCTGTTTCAGCCCCTCTGTTTCAGCCCCTCTGTTTCATCCCCTCTGTTTCAGCCCCTCTGTTTCAGCCCCTCTGTTTCTCGCCCTCTGTTTCAGCCCCTCTGTTTCTCGCCCTCTGTTTCAGTCCCTCTGTTTCTCGCCCTCTGTTTCTCGCCCTCTGTTTCAGCCCCTCTGTTTCAGTCCCTCTGTTTCTCGCCCTCTGTTTCTCGCCCTCTGTTTCAGCCCCTCTGTTTCTCGCCCTCTGTTTCATCCCCTCTGTTTCTCGCCCTCTGTTTCAGCCCCTCTGTTTCAGCCCCTCTGTTTCAGCCCCTCTGTTTCATCCCCTCTGTTTCTCGCACTCTGTTTCAGCCCCTCTGTTTCTCGCCCTCTTTTTCAGACCGTCTGTTTCTCGCCCTCTGTTTCAGCCCCTCTGTTTCTCACCCTCTGTTTCTGCCCCTCTGTTTCAGCCCCTCTGTTTCAGCCCCTCTGTTTCAGCCCCTCTGTTTCGCGCTCTCTGTTTCAGCCCCTCTGTTTCAGCCACTCTGTTTCTCGCCCTCTGTTTCTGCCCCTCTGTTTCTCGCCCTCTGTTTCAGCCCCTCTGTTTCTCGCCCTCTCTTTCAGCCCCTCTGATTCAGCCCCTCAGTTTCAGCCCCTCTGAATCTGCCCCTCTGATTCAGCCCCTCTGTTTCTCGCCCTCTGTTTCTGCCCCTCTGATTTAGCCCCTCTGTTTCAGCCCCTCTGTTTCAGCCCCTCTGTTTCTCGCCCTCTGTTTCAGCCCCTCTTTTTCAGCCCTTCTGTTTCAGCCCCTCAGTTTCAGCCCCTCTGTTTCTCGCCCTCTGTTTCAGCCCCTCTGTTTCTCGCCCTCTGTTTCTGCCCCTCTGTTTCTCGCCCTCTGTTTCAGGCTCTCTGTTTCAGCCCGTCTGTTTCAGCCCCTCTGTTTCAGCCCCTCTGTTTCTCGCACTCTGTTTCTCGCCGTCTGTTTCAGCCCCTCTGTTTCTCGCCCCTGTTTCAGCCCATCTGATTCAGCCCCTCTGTTTCAGCACCTCTGATTCAGCCCCTCTGTTTCAGCCCCTCTGTTTCAGCCCCTCTGTTTCATCCCCTCTGTTTCTCGCCCTCTGTTTCTCACCCTCTGTTTCTCGCCCTCTCTTTCAGCCCCTCTGTTTTTCGCCCTCTGTTTCAGCCCCTCTGTTTCTTGCCCTCTGTTTCAGGCTCTCTGTTTCAGCCCCTCTGTTTCAGCCCCTCTGTTTCAGCCCCTCTGTTTCTCGCCTTCTGTTTCTCGCCCTCTGTTTCAGCCCCTCTGTTTCTCGCCCTCTGTTTCAGCCCCTCTATTTCAGCGCCTCTGATTCTGCCCCTCTGATTCAGCCCCTCTGTTTCTCGCCCTCTGTTTCAGCCCCTCTTTTTCAGCCCTTCTGTTTCAGCCCCTCTGTTTCAGCCCCTCTGTTTCTCGCCCTCTGTTTCAGCCTATCTGTTTCTCGCCCTCTGTTTCTGCCCCTCTGTTTCTCGCCCTCTGATTCAGCCCCTCTGTTTCAGCCTCTCTGTTTCAGCCCCTCTGTTTCAGCCCCTCTGTTTCTCGCCCTCTGTTTCAGCCCCACTGTTTCTCGCCCTCTGTTTCAGCCCCTCTGTTTCGCATTCTCTGTTTCAGCCCCTCTGTTTCAGCCACTCTGTTTCTCGCCCTCTGTTTCTGCCCCTCTGTTTCTTGCCCTCTGTTTCAGGCTCTCTGTTTCAGCCCCTCTGTTTCAGCCCCTCTGTTTCAGCCCCTCTGTTTCTCGCCTTCTGTTTCTCGCCCTCTGTTTCAGCCGCTTTGTTTCTCGCCCTCTGTTTCAGCCCCTCTATTTCAGCCCCTCTGATTCTGCCCCTCTGATTCAGCCCCTCTGATTCTCGCCCTCTGTTTCAGCCCCTCTTTTTCAGCCCTTCTGTTTCAGCCCCTCTGTTTCAGCCCCTCTGTTTCTCGCCCTCTGTTTCAGCCTATCTGTTTCTCGCCCTCTGTTTCTGCCCCTCTGTTTCTCGCCCTCTGTTTCAGCCCCTCTGTTTCAGCCCCTCTGTTTCAGCCACTCTGTTTCTCGCCCTCTGTTTCTGCCCCTCTGATTCAGCCCCTCTGTTTCAGCCCCTCTGAATCAGCCCCTCTGATTCAGCCCCTCTGTTTCTCGCCCTCTGTTTCTGCCCCTCTGATTTAGCCCCTCTGTTTCAGCCCCTCTGTTCCTCGCCCTCTGTTTCAGCCCCTCTGTTTCGCGCTCTCTGTTTCAGCCCCTCTGTTTCAGCCACTCTGTTTCTCGCCCTCTGTTTCTGCCCCTCTGTTTCTCGCCCTCTGTTTCAGCCCCTCTGATCCAGCCCCTCTGTTTCAGCCCCTCTGTTTCAGCCCCTCTGTTTCTCGGCCTCTGTTTCATCCCATCTGATTCAGCGCCTCTGTTTCAGCCCCTCTGATTCAGCCCCTCTGTTTCTGCCCCTCAGTTTCAGACCCTCTGTTTCAGCCCCTCTGTTTCTCGCCCTCTGTTTCAGCCCCTCTGTTTCTCGACCTCTGTTTCAGTCCCTCTGTTTCTCGCCCACTGTTTCAGCCCCTCTGATTCAGCCCCTCTGTTTCTCGCCCTCTGTTTCAGCCCCTCTGTTTCTCGCCCTCTGTTTCAGCCCCACTGTTTCAGCCCCTCTGTTTCAGCCCCTCTGATTCTCGCCCTCTGTTTCAGCCCCTCTGTTTCTCGCCGTCTGTTTCAGCGCCTCTGTTTCTCGCTCTCTGTTTCAGCCCATCTATTTCTCGCCCTCTGTTTCAGCCCCTCTGTTTCAGCCCCTCTGTTTCAGCCCCTCTGTTTCAGCCCCTCTGTTTCATCCCCTCTGTTTCATCCCCTCTGTTTCTCGCCCTCTGTTTCAGCCCCTCTGTTTCTCGCCCTCTGTTTCAGCCCCTCTGTTTCAGCCCCTCTATTTCAGCCCCTCTGATTCTGCCCCTCTGATTCAGCCCCTCTGTTTCTCGCCCTCTGTTTCAGCCCCTCTTTTTCAGCCCTTCTGTTTCAGCCCCTCTGTTTCAGCCCCTCTGTTTCTCGCCCTCTGTTTCAGCCTATCTGTTTCTCGCCCTCTGTTTCTGCCCCTCTGTTTCTCGCCCTCTGTTTCAGCCCCTCTGTTTCAGCCTCTCTGTTTCAGCCCCTCTGTTTCAGCCCCTCTGTTTCTCGCCCTCTGTTTCAGCCCCACTGTTTCTCGCCCTCTGTTTCAGCCCCTCTGTTTCGCATTCTCTGTTTCAGCCCCTCTGTTTCAGCCACTCTGTTTCTCGCCCTCTGTTTCTGCCCCTCTGTTTCTTGCCCTCTGTTTCAGGCTCTCTGTTTCAGCCCCTCTGTTTCAGCCCCTCTGTTTCAGCCCCTCTGTTTCTCGCCTTCTGTTTCTCGCCCTCTGTTTCAGCCGCTCTGTTTCTCGCCCTCTGTTTCAGCCCCTCTATTTCAGCCCCTCTGATTCTGCCCCTCTGATTCAGCCCCTCTGATTCTCGCCCTCTGTTTCAGCCCCACTGTTTCAGCCCCTCTGTTTCAGCCCCTCTGATTCTCGCCCTCTGTTTCAGCCCCTCTGTTTCTCGCCCTCTGTTTCAGCGCCTCTGTTTCTCGCTCTCTGTTTCAGCCCATCTATTTCTCGCCCTCTGTTTCAACCCCTCTGTTTCAGCCCCTCTGTTTCAGCCCCTCTGTTTCATCCCCTCTGTTTCAGCCCCTCTGTTTCAGCCCCTCTGTTTCTCGCCCTCTGTTTCAGCCCCTCTGTTTCTCGCCCTCTGTTTCAGCCCCTCTGTTTCAGCCCCTCTGTTTCTTGCCCTCTGTTTCAGGCTCTCTGTTTCAGCCCCTCTGTTTCAGCACCTCTGTTTCAGCCCCTCTGTTTCTCGCCTTCTGTTTCTCGCCCTCTGTTTCAGTCCCTTTGTTTCTCGCCCTCTGTTTCAGCCCCTCTTTTTCAGCCCTTCTGTTTCAGCCCCTCTGTTTCAGCCCCTCTGTTTCTCGCCCTCTGTTTCAGCCCCTCTGGTTCTCGCCCTCTGTTTCTGCCCCTCTGTTTCAGCCCCTCTGTTTCTCGCCCTCTGTTTCAGCCCCTCTGTTTCAGCCTCTCTGTTTTAGCCCCTCTGATTCTGCCCCTCTGATTCAGCCCCTCTCATTCTCGCCCTCTGTTTCAGCCCCTCTTTTTCAGCCCTTCTCTTTCAGCCCCTCTGTTTCAGCCCCTCTGTTTCTCGCCCTCTGTTTCATCCCCTCTGGTTCTCGCCCTCTGTTTCTGCCCCTCTGTTTCTCGCCCTCTGTTTCAGCCCCTCTGTTTCAGCCTCTCTGTTTCAGCCCCTCTGTATCTCGCCCTCTGTTTCAGCCCCTCTGTTTCTCGCCCTCTGTTTCTATCCCTCTGATTTAGCCCCTCTGTTTCAGCCCCTCTGAATCAGCCCCTCTGATTCAGCCCCTCTCTTTCTCGCCCTCTGTTTCTGCCCCTCTGATTTAGCCCCTCTGTTTCAGCCCCTCTGTTTCAGCCCCTCTGTTCCTCGCCCTCTGTTTCAGCACCTCTGTTTCGCGCTCTCTGTTTCAGCCCCTCAGTTTCAGCCACTCTGTTTCTCGCCCTCTGTTTCTGCCCCTCTGTTTCTCGCCCTCTGTTTCAGCCCCTCTGATTCAGCCCCTCTGTTTCAGCCCCTCTGAATCAGCCCCTCTGTTTCTCGCCCTCTGTTTCAGCCCCTCTATTTCAGCCCCTCTGATTCAGCCCCTCTGATTCAGCCCCTCTGTTTCTCGCCCTCTGTTTCAGCACCTCTGTTTCAGCCCTTCTGTTTCAGCCCCTCTGTTTCAGCCCCTCTGTTTCTCGCCCTCTGTTTCATCCCCTCTGTTTCTCAGCCTCTGTTTCTGCCCCTGTGTTTCTCGCCCTCTGTTTCAGCCCCTCTGTTTCAGCCCCTCTGTTTCAGCCCCTCTGTTTCTCGCCCTCTGTTTCATCCCCTCTGTTTCTCGACCTCTGTTTCAGCCCCTCTGTTTCTCGCCCACTGTTTCAGACCCTCTGATTCAGCCCCTCTGTTTCTCGTCCTCTGTTCCAGCCCCTCTGTTTCTCGCCCTCTGTTTCAGCCCCACTGTTTCAGCCCCTCTGTTTCAGCCCCTCTGATTCTCGCCCTCTGTTTCAGCCCCTCTGTTTCTCGCCCTCTGTTTCAGCGCCTCTGTTTCTCGCTCTCTGTTTCAGCCCATCTATTTCTCGCCCTCTGTTTCAACCCCTCTGTTTCAGCCCCTCTGTTTCAGCCCCTCTGTTTCATCCCCTCTGTTTCAGCCCCTCTGTTTCAGCCCCTCTGTTTCTCGCCCTCTGTTTCAGCCCCTCTGTTTCTCGCCCTCTGTTTCAGTCCCTCTGTTTCTCGCCCTCTGTTTCTCGCCCTCTGTTTCAGCCCCTCTGTTTCAGTCCCTCTGTTTCTCGCCCTCTGTTTCTCGCCCTCTGTTTCAGCCCCTCTGTTTCTCGCCCTCTGTTTCATCCCCTCTGTTTCTCGCCCTCTGTTTCAGCCCCTCTGTTTCAGCCCCTCTGTTTCAGCCCCTCTGTTTCATCCCCTCTGTTTCTCGCACTCTGTTTCAGCCCCTCTGTTTCTCGCCCTCTTTTTCAGACCGTCTGTTTCTCGCCCTCTGTTTCAGCCCCTCTGTTTCTCACCCTCTGTTTCTGCCCCTCTGTTTCAGCCCCTCTGTTTCAGCCCCTCTGTTTCAGCCCCTCTGTTTCGCGCTCTCTGTTTCAGCCCCTCTGTTTCAGCCACTCTGTTTCTCGCCCTCTGTTTCTGCCCCTCTGTTTCTCGCCCTCTGTTTCAGCCCCTCTGTTTCTCGCCCTCTCTTTCAGCCCCTCTGATTCAGCCCCTCAGTTTCAGCCCCTCTGAATCTGCCCCTCTGATTCAGCCCCTCTGTTTCTCGCCCTCTGTTTCTGCCCCTCTGATTTAGCCCCTCTGTTTCAGCCCCTCTGTTTCAGCCCCTCTGTTTCTCGCCCTCTGTTTCAGCCCCTCTTTTTCAGCCCTTCTGTTTCAGCCCCTCAGTTTCAGCCCCTCTGTTTCTCGCCCTCTGTTTCAGCCCCTCTGTTTCTCGCCCTCTGTTTCTGCCCCTCTGTTTCTCGCCCTCTGTTTCAGGCTCTCTGTTTCAGCCCGTCTGTTTCAGCCCCTCTGTTTCAGCCCCTCTGTTTCTCGCACTCTGTTTCTCGCCGTCTGTTTCAGCCCCTCTGTTTCTCGCCCCTGTTTCAGCCCATCTGATTCAGCCCCTCTGTTTCAGCACCTCTGATTCAGCCCCTCTGTTTCAGCCCCTCTGTTTCAGCCCCTCTGTTTCATCCCCTCTGTTTCTCGCCCTCTGTTTCTCACCCTCTGTTTCTCGCCCTCTCTTTCAGCCCCTCTGTTTTTCGCCCTCTGTTTCAGCCCCTCTGTTTCTTGCCCTCTGTTTCAGGCTCTCTGTTTCAGCCCCTCTGTTTCAGCCCCTCTGTTTCAGCCCCTCTGTTTCTCGCCTTCTGTTTCTCGCCCTCTGTTTCAGCCCCTCTGTTTCTCGCCCTCTGTTTCAGCCCCTCTATTTCAGCGCCTCTGATTCTGCCCCTCTGATTCAGCCCCTCTGTTTCTCGCCCTCTGTTTCAGCCCCTCTTTTTCAGCCCTTCTGTTTCAGCCCCTCTGTTTCAGCCCCTCTGTTTCTCGCCCTCTGTTTCAGCCTATCTGTTTCTCGCCCTCTGTTTCTGCCCCTCTGTTTCTCGCCCTCTGATTCAGCCCCTCTGTTTCAGCCTCTCTGTTTCAGCCCCTCTGTTTCAGCCCCTCTGTTTCTCGCCCTTTGTTTCAGCCCCACTGTTTCTCGCCCTCTGTTTCAGCCCCTCTGTTTCGCATTCTCTGTTTCAGCCCCTCTGTTTCAGCCACTCTGTTTCTCGCCCTCTGTTTCTGCCCCTCTGTTTCTTGCCCTCTGTTTCAGGCTCTCTGTTTCAGCCCCTCTGTTTCAGCCCCTCTGTTTCAGCCCCTCTGTTTCTCGCCTTCTGTTTCTCGCCCTCTGTTTCAGCCGCTTTGTTTCTCGCCCTCTGTTTCAGCCCCTCTATTTCAGCCCCTCTGATTCTGCCCCTCTGATTCAGCCCCTCTGATTCTCGCCCTCTGTTTCAGCCCCTCTTTTTCAGCCCTTCTGTTTCAGCCCCTCTGTTTCAGCCCCTCTGTTTCTCGCCCTCTGTTTCAGCCTATCTGTTTCTCGCCCTCTGTTTCTGCCCCTCTGTTTCTCGCCCTCTGTTTCAGCCCCTCTGTTTCAGCCCCTCTGTTTCAGCCACTCTGTTTCTCGCCCTCTGTTTCTGCCCCTCTGATTCAGCCCCTCTGTTTCAGCCCCTCTGAATCAGCCCCTCTGATTCAGCCCCTCTGTTTCTCGCCCTCTGTTTCTGCCCCTCTGATTTAGCCCCTCTGTTTCAGCCCCTCTGTTCCTCGCCCTCTGTTTCAGCCCCTCTGTTTCGCGCTCTCTGTTTCAGCCCCTCTGTTTCAGCCACTCTGTTTCTCGCCCTCTGTTTCTGCCCCTCTGTTTCTCGCCCTCTGTTTCAGCCCCTCTGATCCAGCCCCTCTGTTTCAGCCCCTCTGTTTCAGCCCCTCTGTTTCTCGGCCTCTGTTTCATCCCATCTGATTCAGCGCCTCTGTTTCAGCCCCTCTGATTCAGCCCCTCTGTTTCTGCCCCTCAGTTTCAGACCCTCTGTTTCAGCCCCTCTGTTTCTCGCCCTCTGTTTCAGCCCCTCTGTTTCTCGACCTCTGTTTCAGTCCCTCTGTTTCTCGCCCACTGTTTCAGCCCCTCTGATTCAGCCCCTCTGTTTCTCGCCCTCTGTTTCAGCCCCTCTGTTTCTCGCCCTCTGTTTCAGCCCCACTGTTTCAGCCCCTCTGTTTCAGCCCCTCTGATTCTCGCCCTCTGTTTCAGCCCCTCTGTTTCTCGCCGTCTGTTTCAGCGCCTCTGTTTCTCGCTCTCTGTTTCAGCCCATCTATTTCTCGCCCTCTGTTTCAGCCCCTCTGTTTCAGCCCCTCTGTTTCAGCCCCTCTGTTTCAGCCCCTCTGTTTCATCCCCTCTGTTTCATCCCCTCTGTTTCTCGCCCTCTGTTTCAGCCCCTCTGTTTCTCGCCCTCTGTTTCAGCCCCTCTGTTTCAGCCCCTCTATTTCAGCCCCTCTGATTCTGCCCCTCTGATTCAGCCCCTCTGTTTCTCGCCCTCTGTTTCAGCCCCTCTTTTTCAGCCCTTCTGTTTCAGCCCCTCTGTTTCAGCCCCTCTGTTTCTCGCCCTCTGTTTCAGCCTATCTGTTTCTCGCCCTCTGTTTCTGCCCCTCTGTTTCTCGCCCTCTGTTTCAGCCCCTCTGTTTCAGCCTCTCTGTTTCAGCCCCTCTGTTTCAGCCCCTCTGTTTCTCGCCCTCTGTTTCAGCCCCACTGTTTCTCGCCCTCTGTTTCAGCCCCTCTGTTTCGCATTCTCTGTTTCAGCCCCTCTGTTTCAGCCACTCTGTTTCTCGCCCTCTGTTTCTGCCCCTCTGTTTCTTGCCCTCTGTTTCAGGCTCTCTGTTTCAGCCCCTCTGTTTCAGCCCCTCTGTTTCAGCCCCTCTGTTTCTCGCCTTCTGTTTCTCGCCCTCTGTTTCAGCCGCTCTGTTTCTCGCCCTCTGTTTCAGCCCCTCTATTTCAGCCCCTCTGATTCTGCCCCTCTGATTCAGCCCCTCTGATTCTCGCCCTCTGTTTCAGCCCCTCTTTTTCAGCCCTTCTGTTTCAGCCCCTCTGTTTCAGCCCCTCTGTTTCTCGCCCTCTGTTTCAGCCTATCTGTTTCTCGCCCTCTGTTTCTGCCCCTCTGTTTCTCGCCCTCTGTTTCAGCCCCTCTGTTTCAGCCCCTCTGTTTCAGCCCCTCTGTTTCTCGCCCTCTGTTTCAGCCCCTCTGATTCAGCCCCTCTGTTTCAGCCCCTCTGAATCAGCCCCTCTGATTCAGCCCCTCTGTTTCTCGCCCTCTGTTTCTGCCCCTCTGATTTAGCCCCTCTGTTTCAGCCCCTCTGTTCCTCGCCCTCTGTTTCAGCCCCTCTGTTTCGCGCTCTCTGTTTCAGCCCCTCTGTTTCAGCCACTCTGTTTCTCGCCCTCTGTTTCTGCCCCTCTGTTTCTCGCCCTCTGTTTCAGCCCCTCTGATCCAGCCCCTCTGTTTCAGCCCCTCTGTTTCAGCCCCTCTGTTTCTCGGCCTCTGTTTCATCCCATCTGATTCAGCGCCTCTGTTTCAGCCCCTCTGATTCAGCCCCTCTGTTTCTGCCCCTCAGTTTCAGACCCTCTGTTTCAGCCCCTCTGTTTCTCGCCCTCTGTTTCAGCCCCTCTGTTTCTCGACCTCTGTTTCAGTCCCTCTGTTTCTCGCCCACTGTTTCAGCCCCTCTGATTCAGCCCCTCTGTTTCTCGCCCTCTGTTTCAGCCCCTCTGTTTCTCGCCCTCTGTTTCAGCCCCACTGTTTCAGCCCCTCTGTTTCAGCCCCTCTGATTCTCGCCCTCTGTTTCAGCCCCTCTGTTTCTCGCCGTCTGTTTCAGCGCCTCTGTTTCTCGCTCTCTGTTTCAGCCCATCTATTTCTCGCCCTCTGTTTCAGCCCCTCTGTTTCAGCCCCTCTGTTTCAGCCCCTCTGTTTCAGCCCCTCTGTTTCATCCCCTCTGTTTCATCCCCTCTGTTTCTCGCCCTCTGTTTCAGCCCCTCTGTTTCTCGCCCTCTGTTTCAGCCCCTCTGTTTCAGCCCCTCTATTTCAGTCCCTCTGTTTCTCGCCCTCTGTTTCTCGCCCTCTGTTTCAGCCCCTCTGTTTCAGCCCCTCTGTTTCAGTCCCTCTGTTTCTCGCCCTCTGTTTCTCGCCCTCTGTTTCAGCCCCTCTGTTTCTCGCCCTCTGTTTCATCCCCTCTGTTTCTCGACCTCTGTTTCAGCCCCTCTGTTTCAGCCCCTCTGTTTCAGCCCCTCTGTTTCAGACCCTCTGTTTCTCGCACTCTGTTTCAGCCCCTCTGTTTCTCGCCCTCTGTTTCAGCCCCTCTGTTTCTCGCCCTCTGTTTCAGCCCATCTGATTCAGCGCCTCTGTTTCAGCCCCTCTGATTCAGCCCCTCTGTTTCTGCCCCTCTGTTTCAGACCCTCTGTTTCAGCCCCTCTGTTTCATCCCCTCTGTTTCTCGCCCTCTGTTTTTCACCCTCTGTTTCTCGCCCTCTGTTTCAGCCCCTCTGTTTTTCGCCCTCTGTTTCAGCCCCTCTGTTTCTCGCCCTCTGTTTCAGGCTCTCTGTTTCAGCCCGTCTGTTTCAGCCCCTCTGTTTCAGCCCCTCTGTTTCTCGCCCTCTGTTTCTCGCCCGCTGTTTCAGCCCCTTTGTTTCAGCCCCTCTGTTTCAGCCCCTCTGTTTCAGCCCCTCTGTTTCTCGCCTTCTGTTTCTCGCCCTCTGTTTCAGCCCCTCTGTTTCTCGCCCTCTGTTTCAGCCCCCCTATTTCAGCCCCTCTGATTCTGCCCCTCTGATTCAGCCCCTCTGTTTCTCGCCCTCTGCTTCATCATCTCTGTTTCTCGCTCTCTGTTTCTCACCCTCTGTTTCTCGACCTCTGTTTCAGCCCCTCTGCTTCTCGCCCACTGTTTCAGCCCCTCTGATTCAGCCCCTATGTTTCTCGCCCTCTGTTTCAGCCCCTCTGTTTCTCGCCCTCTGTTTCAGACCCTCTGTTTCAGCCCCTCTGTTACACACCCTCTGATTCTCGCCCTCTGTTTCAGCCCCTCTGATTCTCGCCCTCTGTTTCAGCGCCTCTGTTTCTCGCTCTCTGTTTCAGCCCATCTATTTCTCGCCCTCTGTTTCAGCCCCTCTGTTTCAGCCCCTCTGTTTCAGCCCCTCTGTTTCAGCCCCTCTGTTTCATCCTCTCTGTTTCAGCCCCTCTGTTTCTCGCCCTCTGTTTCAGCCCCTCTGTTTCTCGCCCTCTGTTTCAGCCCCTCTGTTTCAGCCCCTCTGTTTCAGCCCCTCTATTTCAGCCCCTCTGTTTCTCGCCTTCTGTTTCTCGCCCTCTGTTTGAGCCCCTCTGTTTCTCGCCCTCTGTTTCAGCACCTCTATTTCAGCCCCTCTGATTCTGCCCCTCTGATTCAGCCCCTCTGATTCTCGCCCTCTGTTTCTGCCCCTCTTTTTCAGCCCTTCTGTTTCAGCCCCTCTGTTTCAGCCCCTCTGTTTCTCGCCCTCTGTTTCAGCCCCTCTGTTTCTCGCTCTCTGTTTCTGCCCCTCTGTTTCTCGCCCTCTGTTTCAGCCCCTCTGTTTCAGCCTCTCTGTTTCAGCCCCTCTGTTTCAGCCCCTCTGTTTCTCGCCCTCTGTTTCAGCCCCTCTGTTTCAGCCCCTCTGTTTCAGCCCCACTGTTGCTCGCCCTCTGTTTCAGCCCCTCTGTTTCGAATTCTCTGTTTCAGCCCCTCTGTTTCAGCCACTCTGTTTCTCGCCCTCTGTTTCTGCCCCTCTGTTTCTCGCCCTCTGTTTCAGCCCCTCTGTTTCTCGCCCTCTGTTTCAGCCCCTCTGATTCAGCCCCTCTGTTTCAGCCCCTCTGAATCAGCCCCTCTGATTCAGCCCCTCTGTTTCTCACGCTCTGTTTCTGCCCCTCTGATTTAGCCCCTCTGTTTCAGCCCCTCTGTTTCAGCCCCTCTGTTCCTCGCCCTCTGTTTCAGCCCCTCTGTTTCGCGCTCTCTGTTTCAGCCCCTCTGTTTCAGCCACTCTGTTTCTCGCCCTCTGTTTCTGCCCTTCTGTTTCTCGCCCTCTGTTTCAGCCCCTCTGATTCAGCCCCTCTGTTTCAGCCCCTCTGAATCAGCCCCTCTGTTTCTCGCCCTCTGTTTCAGCCCCTCTATTTCAGCCCCTCTGATTCAGCCCCTCTGATTCAGAGCCTCTGTTTCTCGCCCTCTGTTTCAGCCCCTCTGTTTCAGCCCTTCTGTTTCAGCCCCTCTGTTTCAGCCCCTCTGTTTCTCGCCCTCTGTTTCATCCCCTCTGTTTCTCGCCCTCTGTTTCTGCCCCTCTGTTTCTCGCCCTCTGTTTCAGCCCCTCTGTTTCAGGCCCCTCTGTTTCAGCCCCTCTGTTTCTCGCCCTCTGTTTCAGCCCCTCTGTTTCTCGACCTCTGTTTCAGCCCCTCTGCTTCTCGCCCACTGTTTCAGCCCCTCTGATTCAGCCCCTATGTTTCTCGCCCTCTGTTTCAGCCCCTCTGTTTCTCGCCCTCTGTTTCAGCCCCTCTGTTTCAGCCCCTCTGTTTCAGCCCCTCTGATTCTCGCCCTCTGTTTCAGCCCCGCTAATTCTCGCCCTCTGTTTCAGCGCCTCTGTTTCTCGCTCTCTGTTTCAGCCCATCTATTTCTCGACCTCTGTTTCAGCCCCTCTGTTTCAGCCCCTCTGTTTCAGCCCCTCTGTTTCTTGCCCTCTGTTTCAGGCTCTCTGTTTCAGCCCCTCTGTTTCAGCCCCTCTGTTTCAGCCCCTCTGTTTCTCGCCTTCTGTTTCTTGCCCTCTGTTTCAGTCCCTCTGTTTCTCGCCCTCTGTTTCAGCCCCTCTTTTTCAGCCCTTCTGTTTCAGCCCCTCTGTTTCAGCCCCTCTGTTTCTCGCCCTCTGTTTCAGCCCCTCTGGTTCTCGCCCTCTGTTTCTGCCCCTCTGTTTCAGTCCCTCTGTTTCTCGCCCTCTGTTTCAGCCCCTCTGTTTCAGCCTCTCTGTTTCAGCCCCTCTGATTCTGCCCCTCTGATTCAGCCCCTCTCTTTCTCGCCCTCTATTTCAGCCCCTCTTTTTCAGCCCTTCTGTTTCAGCCCCTCTGTTTCAGCCCCTCTGTTTCTCGCCCTCTGTTTCAGCCCCTCTGGTTCTCGCCCTCTGTTTCTGCCCCCCTGTTTCTCGCCCTCTGTTTCAGCCCCTCTGTTTCAGCCTCTCTGTTTCAGCCCCTCTGTATCTCGCCCTCTGTTTCAGCCCCTCTGTTTCTCGCCCTCTGTTTCTATCCCTCTGATTTAGCCCCTCTGTTTCAGCCCCTCTGTTTCAGCCCCACTGTTTCTCGCCCTCTGTTTCAGCCCCTCTGTTTCGCATTCTCTGTTTCAGCCCCTCTGTTTCAGCCACTCTGTTTCTCGCCCTCTGTTTCTGCCCCTCTGTTTCTCGCCCTCTGTTTCTCGCCCTCTGTTTCAGCCCCTCTGATTCAGCCCCTCTGTTTCAGCCCCTCTGAATCAGCCCCTCTGATTCAGCCCCTCTGTTTCTCGCCCTCTGTTTCTGACCCTCTGATTTAGCCCCTCTGTTTCAGCCCCTCTGTTTCAGCCCCTCTGTTCCTCGCCCACTGTTTCAGCACCTCTGTTTCGCGCTCTCTGTTTCAGCCCCTCTGTTTCAGCCACCCTGTTTCTCGCCCTCTGTTTCTGCCCCTCTGTTTCTCGCCCTCTGTTTCAGCCCCTCTGATTCAGCCCCTCTGTTTCAGCCCCTCTGAATCAGCCCCTCTATTTCTCGCCCTCTGTTTCAGCCCCTCTATTTCAGCCCCTCTGATTCAGCCCCTCTGATTCAGCCCCTCTGTTTCTCGCACTCTGTTTCAGCACCTCTGTTTCAGCCCTTCTGTTTCAGCCCCTCTGTTTCAGCCTCTCTGTTTCTCGCCCTCTGTTTCATCCCCTCTGTTTCTCGCCCTCTGTTTCTGCCCCTGTGTTTCTCGCCCTCTGTTTCAGCCCCTCTGTTTCAGCCCCTCTGTTTCAGCCCCTCTGTTTCTCGCCCTCTGTTTCAGCCCCTCTGTTTCTCGACCTCTGTTTCAGCCCCTCTGTTTCTCGCCCACTGTTTCAGCTCCTCTGATTCAGACCCTCTGTTTCTCGACCTCTGTTTCAGCCCCTCTGTTTCTCGCCCTCTGTTTCAGCCCCACTGTTTCAGCCCCTCTGTTTCAGCCCCTCTCTTTCTCGCCCTCTATTTCAGCCCCTCTTTTTCAGCCCTTCTGTTTCAGCCCCTCTGTTTCAGCCCCTCTGTTTCTCGCCCTCTGTTTCAGCCCCTCTGGTTCTCGCCCTCTGTTTCTGCCCCTCTGTTTCTCGCCCTCTGTTTCAGCCCCTCTGTTTCAGCCTCTCTGTTTCAGCCCCTCTGTATCTCGCCCTCTGTTTCAGCCCCTCTGTTTCTCGCCCTCTGTTTCTATCCCTCTGATTTAGCCCCTCTGATTCAGCCCCTCTGTTTCAGCCCCACTGTTTCTCGCCCTCTGTTTCAGCCCCTCTGTTTCGCATTCTCTGTTTCAGCCCCTCTGTTTCAGCCACTCTGTTTCTCGCCCTCTGTTTCTGCCCCTCTGTTTCTCGCCCTCTGTTTCTCGCCCTCTGTTTCAGCCCCTCTGATTCAGCCCCTCTGTTTCAGCCCCTCTGAATCAGCCCCTCTGATTCAGCCCCTCTGTTTCTCGCCCTCTGTTTCTGACCCTCTGATTTAGCCCCTCTGTTTCAGCCCCTCTGTTTCAGCCCCTCTGTTCCTCGCCCACTGTTTCAGCACCTCTGTTTCGCGCTCTCTGTTTCAGCCCCTCTGTTTCAGCCACACTGTTTCTCGCCCTCTGTTTCTGCCCCTCTGTTTCTCGCCCTCTGTTTCAGCCCCTCTGATTCAGCCCCTCTGTTTCAGCCCCTCTGAATCAGCCCCTCTATTTCTCGCCCTCTGTTTCAGCCCCTCTATTTCAGCCCCTCTGATTCAGCCCCTCTGATTCAGCCCCTCTGTTTCTCGCCCTCTGTTTCAGCACCTCTGTTTCAGCCCTTCTGTTTCAGCCCCTCTGTTTCAGCCTCTCTGTTTCTCGCCCTCTGTTTCATCCCCTCTGTTTCTCGCCCTCTGTTTCTGCCCCTGTGTTTCTCGCCCTCTGTTTCAGCCCCTCTGTTTCAGCCCCTCTGTTTCAGCCCCTCTGTTTCTCGCCCTCTGTTTCAGCCCCTCTGTTTCTCGACCTCTGTTTCAGCCCCTCTGTTTCTCGCCCACTGTTTCAGCTCCTCTGATTCAGACCCTCTGTTTCTCGACCTCTGTTTCAGCCCCTCTGTTTCTCGCCCTCTGTTTCAGCCCCACTGTTTCAGCCCCTCTGTTTCAGCCCCTCTGATTCTCGCCCTCTGTTTCAGCGCCTCTGTTTCTCGCTCTCTGTTTCAGCCCATCTATTTCTCGCCCTCTGTTTCAGCCCCTGTGTTTCACCCCCTCTGTTTCAGCCCCTCTGTTTCATCCCCTCTGTTTCAGCCCCTCTGTTTCTCGCCCTCTGTTTCAGCCCCTCTGTTCCTCGCCCTCTGTTTCAGCCCCTCTGTTTCAGCCCCTCTGTTTCAGTCCCTCTGTTTCTCGCCCTCTGTTTCTCGCCCTCTGTTTCAGCCCCTCTGTTTCAGTCCCTCTGTTTCTCGCCCTCTGTTTCTCGCCCTCTGTTTCAGCCCCTCTGTTTCTCGCCCTCTGTTTCATCCCCTCTGTTTCTCGCCCTCTGTTTCAGCCCCTCTGTTTCAGCCCCTCTGTTTCAGCCCCTCTGTTTCAGACCCTCTGTTTCTCGCACTCTGTTTCAGCCCCTCTGTTTCTCGCCCTCTTTTTCAGCCCCTCTGTTTCTCGCCCTCTGTTTCAGCCCCTCTGTTTCTCGCCCTCTGTTTCATCCCATCTGATTCAGCGCCTCTGTTTCAGCCCCTGTGATTCAGCCCCTCTGTTTCTGCCCCTCTGTTTCAGACCCTCTGTTTCAGCCCCTCTGTTTCATCCCCTCTGTTTCTCGCCCTCTGTTTCTCACCCTCTGTTTCTCGCCCTCTGTTTCAGCCCCTCTGTTTCAGTCCCTCTGTTTCAGCCCCACTGTTTCGCGCTCTCTGTTTCAGCCCCTCTGTTTCAGCCACTCTGTTTCTCGCCCTCTGTTTCTGCCCCTCTGTTTCTCGCCCTCTGTTTCAGCCCCTCTGTTTCTTGCCCTCTGTTTCAGCCCCTCTGATTCAGCCCCTCTGTTTCAGCCCCTCTGAATCAGCCCCTCTGATTCAGCCCCTCTCTTTCTCGCCCTCTGTTTCTGCCCCTCTGATTTAGCCCCTCTGTTTCAGCCCCTCTGTTTCAGCCCCTCTGTTCCTCGCCCTCTGTTTCAGCCCCTCTGTTTCGCGCTCTCTGTTTCAGCCCATCTGTTTCAGCCACTCTGTTTCTCGCCCTCTGTTTCTGCCCCTCTGTTTCTCGCCCTCTGTTTCAGCCCCTCTGATTCAGCCCCTCTGTTTCAGCCCCCCTGAATCAGCCCCTCTGTTTCTCGCCCTCTGTTTCAGCCCCTCTATTTCAGCCCCTCTGATTCAGCCCCACTGATTCAGCCCCTCTGTTTCTCGCCCTCTGTTTCAGCCCCTCTGTTTCAGCCCCTCTGTTTCAGCCCCTCTGTTTCTCGCCCTCTGTTTCATCCCATCTGATTCAGCGCCTCTGTTTCAGCCCCTCTGATTCAGCCCCTCTGTTTCTGCCCCTCTGTTTCAGACCCTCTGTTTCAGCCCCTCTGTTTCTCGCACTCTGTTTCAGCCCCTCTGTTTCTCGCCCTCTTTTTCAGCCCCTCTGTTTCTCGCCCTCTGTTTCAGCCCCTCTGTTTCTCGCCCTCTGTTTCATCCCATCTGATTCAGCGCCTCTGTTTCAGCCCCTGTGATTCAGCCCCTCTGTTTCTGCCCCTCTGTTTCAGACCCTCTGTTTCAGCCCCTCTGTTTCATCCCCTCTGTTTCTCGCCCTCTGTTTCTCACCCTCTGTTTCTCGCCCTCTGTTTCAGCCCCTCTGTTTCAGTCCCTCTGTTTCAGCCCCACTGTTTCGCGCTCTCTGTTTCAGCCCCTCTGTTTCAGCCACTCTGTTTCTCGCCCTCTGTTTCTGCCCCTCTGTTTCTCGCCCTCTGTTTCAGCCCCTCTGTTTCTTGCCCTCTGTTTCAGCCCCTCTGATTCAGCCCCTCTGTTTCAGCCCCTCTGAATCAGCCCCTCTGATTCAGCCCCTCTCTTTCTCGCCCTCTGTTTCTGCCCCTCTGATTTAGCCCCTCTGTTTCAGCCCCTCTGTTTCAGCCCCTCTGTTCCTCGCCCTCTGTTTCAGCCCCTCTGTTTCGCGCTCTCTGTTTCAGCCCATCTGTTTCAGCCACTCTGTTTCTCGCCCTCTGTTTCTGCCCCTCTGTTTCTCGCCCTCTGTTTCAGCCCCTCTGATTCAGCCCCTCTGTTTCAGCCCCCCTGAATCAGCCCCTCTGTTTCTCGCCCTCTGTTTCAGCCCCTCTATTTCAGCCCCTCTGATTCAGCCCCACTGATTCAGCCCCTCTGTTTCTCGCCCTCTGTTTCAGCCCCTCTGTTTCAGCCCCTCTGTTTCAGCCCCTCTGTTTCTCGCCCTCTGTTTCATCCCATCTGATTCAGCGCCTCTGTTTCAGCCCCTCTGATTCAGCCCCTCTGTTTCTGCCCCTCTGTTTCAGACCCTCTGTTTCAGCCCCTCTGTTTCTCGCCCTCTGTTTCAGCCCCTCTGTTTCTCGACCTCTGTTTCAGTCCCTCTGTTTCTCGCCCACTGTTTCAGCCCCTCTGATTCAGCCCCTCTGTTTCTCGCCCTCTGTTTCAGCCCCTCTGTTTCTCGCCCTCTGTTTCAGCCCCACTGTTTCAGCCCCTCTGTTTCAGCCCCTCTGATTCTCGCCCTCTGTTTCAGCCCCTCTGTTTCTCGCCCTCTGTTTCAGCGCCTCTGTTTCTCGCTCTCTGTTTCAGCCCATCTATTTCTCGCCCTCTGTTTCAGCCCCTCTGTTTCAGCCCCTCTGTTTCAGCCCCTCTGTTTCATCCCCTCTGTTTCATCCCCTCTGTTTCTCGCCCTCTGTTTCAGCCCCTCTGTTTCTCGCCCTCTGTTTCAGCCCCTCTGTTTCAGCCCCTCTGTTTCAGTCCCTCTGTTTCTCGCCCTCTGTTTCTCGCCCTCTGTTTCAGCCCCTCTGTTTCAGCCCCTCTGTTTCAGTCCCTCTGTTTCTCGCCCTCTGTTTCTCGCCCTCTGTTTCAGCCCCTCTGTTTCTCGCCCTCTGTTTCATCCCCTCTGTTTCTCGCCCTCTGTTTCAGCCCCTCTGTTTCAGCCCCTCTGTTTCTGCCCCTCTGTTTCAGACCCTCTGTTTCTCGCACTCTGTTTCAGCCCCTCTGTTTCTCGCCCTTTGTTTCAGCCCCTCTGTTTCTCGCCCTCTGTTTCAGCCCATCTGATTCAGCGCCTCTGTTTCAGCCCCTCTGATTCAGCCCCTCTGTTTCTGCCCCTCTGTTTCAGACCCTCTGTTTCAGCCCCTCTGTTTCATCCCCTCTGTTTCTCGCCCTCTGTTTTTCACCCTCTGTTTCTCGCCCTCTGTTTCAGCCCCTCTGTTTTTCGCCCTCTGTTTCAGCCCCTCTGTTTCTCGCCCTCTGTTTCAGGCTCTCTGTTTCAGCCCGTCTGTTTCATCCCCTCTGTTTCAGCCCCTCTGTTTCTCGCCCTCTGTTTCTCGCCTGCTGTTTCAGCCACTTTGTTTCAGCCCCTCTGTTTCAGCCCCTCTGTTTCTCGCCTTCTGTTTCTCGCCCTCTCTTTCAGCCCCTCTGTTTCTCGCCCTCTGTTTCAGCCCCCCTATTTCAGCCCCTCTGATTCTGCCCCTCTGATTCAGCCCCTCTGTTTCTCGCCCTCTGTTTCATCATCTCTGTTTCTCGCTCTCTGTTTCTCACCCTCTGTTTCTCGACCTCTGTTTCAGCCCCTCTGCTTCTCGCCCACTGATTGAGCCCCTCTGATTCAGCCCCTATGTTTCTCGCCCTCTGTTTCAGCCCCTCTGTTTCAGCCCCTCTGTTTCAGCCCCTCTGTTTCAGTCCCTCTGTTTCAGCCCCACTGTTTCGCGCTCTCTGTTTCAGCCCCTCTGTTTCAGCCACTCTGTTTCTCGCCCTCTGTTTCTGCCCCTCTGTTTCTCGCCCTCTGTTTCAGCCCCTCTGTTTCTTGCCCTCTGTTTCAGCCCCTCTGATTCAGCCCCTCTGTTTCAGCCCCTCTGAATCAGCCCCTCTGATTCAGCCCCTCTCTTTCTCGCCCTCTGTTTCTGCCCCTCTGATTTAGCCCCTCTGTTTCAGCCCCTCTGTTTCAGCCCCTCTGTTCCTCGCCCTCTGTTTCAGCCCCTCTGTTTCGCGCTCTCTGTTTCAGCCCATCTGTTTCAGCCACTCTGTTTCTCGCCCTCTGTTTCTGCCCCTCTGTTTCTCGCCCTCTGTTTCAGCCCCTCTGATTCAGCCCCTCTGTTTCAGCCCCCCTGAATCAGCCCCTCTGTTTCTCGCCCTCTGTTTCAGCCCCTCTATTTCAGCCCCTCTGATTCAGCCCCACTGATTCAGCCCCTCTGTTTCTCGCCCTCTGTTTCAGCCCCTCTGTTTCAGCCCCTCTGTTTCAGCCCCTCTGTTTCTCGCCCTCTGTTTCATCCCATCTGATTCAGCGCCTCTGTTTCAGCCCCTCTGATTCAGCCCCTCTGTTTCTGCCCCTCTGTTTCAGACCCTCTGTTTCAGCCCCTCTGTTTCTCGCACTCTGTTTCAGCCCCTCTGTTTCTCGCCCTCTTTTTCAGCCCCTCTGTTTCTCGCCCTCTGTTTCAGCCCCTCTGTTTCTCGCCCTCTGTTTCATCCCATCTGATTCAGCGCCTCTGTTTCAGCCCCTGTGATTCAGCCCCTCTGTTTCTGCCCCTCTGTTTCAGACCCTCTGTTTCAGCCCCTCTGTTTCATCCCCTCTGTTTCTCGCCCTCTGTTTCTCACCCTCTGTTTCTCGCCCTCTGTTTCAGCCCCTCTGTTTCAGTCCCTCTGTTTCAGCCCCACTGTTTCGCGCTCTCTGTTTCAGCCCCTCTGTTTCAGCCACTCTGTTTCTCGCCCTCTGTTTCTGCCCCTCTGTTTCTCGCCCTCTGTTTCAGCCCCTCTGTTTCTTGCCCTCTGTTTCAGCCCCTCTGATTCAGCCCCTCTGTTTCAGCCCCTCTGAATCAGCCCCTCTGATTCAGCCCCTCTCTTTCTCGCCCTCTGTTTCTGCCCCTCTGATTTAGCCCCTCTGTTTCAGCCCCTCTGTTTCAGCCCCTCTGTTCCTCGCCCTCTGTTTCAGCCCCTCTGTTTCGCGCTCTCTGTTTCAGCCCATCTGTTTCAGCCACTCTGTTTCTCGCCCTCTGTTTCTGCCCCTCTGTTTCTCGCCCTCTGTTTCAGCCCCTCTGATTCAGCCCCTCTGTTTCAGCCCCCCTGAATCAGCCCCTCTGTTTCTCGCCCTCTGTTTCAGCCCCTCTATTTCAGCCCCTCTGATTCAGCCCCACTGATTCAGCCCCTCTGTTTCTCGCCCTCTGTTTCAGCCCCTCTGTTTCAGCCCCTCTGTTTCAGCCCCTCTGTTTCTCGCCCTCTGTTTCATCCCATCTGATTCAGCGCCTCTGTTTCAGCCCCTCTGATTCAGCCCCTCTGTTTCTGCCCCTCTGTTTCAGACCCTCTGTTTCAGCCCCTCTGTTTCTCGCCCTCTGTTTCAGCCCCTCTGTTTCTCGACCTCTGTTTCAGTCCCTCTGTTTCTCGCCCACTGTTTCAGCCCCTCTGATTCAGCCCCTCTGTTTCTCGCCCTCTGTTTCAGCCCCTCTGTTTCTCGCCCTCTGTTTCAGCCCCACTGTTTCAGCCCCTCTGTTTCAGCCCCTCTGATTCTCGCCCTCTGTTTCAGCCCCTCTGTTTCTCGCCCTCTGTTTCAGCGCCTCTGTTTCTCGCTCTCTGTTTCAGCCCATCTATTTCTCGCCCTCTGTTTCAGCCCCTCTGTTTCAGCCCCTCTGTTTCAGCCCCTCTGTTTCATCCCCTCTGTTTCATCCCCTCTGTTTCTCGCCCTCTGTTTCAGCCCCTCTGTTTCTCGCCCTCTGTTTCAGCCCCTCTGTTTCAGCCCCTCTGTTTCAGTCCCTCTGTTTCTCGCCCTCTGTTTCTCGCCCTCTGTTTCAGCCCCTCTGTTTCAGCCCCTCTGTTTCAGTCCCTCTGTTTCTCGCCCTCTGTTTCTCGCCCTCTGTTTCAGCCCCTCTGTTTCTCGCCCTCTGTTTCATCCCCTCTGTTTCTCGCCCTCTGTTTCAGCCCCTCTGTTTCAGCCCCTCTGTTTCTGCCCCTCTGTTTCAGACCCTCTGTTTCTCGCACTCTGTTTCAGCCCCTCTGTTTCTCGCCCTTTGTTTCAGCCCCTCTGTTTCTCGCCCTCTGTTTCAGCCCATCTGATTCAGCGGCTCTGTTTCAGCCCCTCTGATTCAGCCCCTCTGTTTCTGCCCCTCTGTTTCAGACCCTCTGTTTCAGCCCCTCTGTTTCATCCCCTCTGTTTCTCGCCCTCTGTTTTTCACCCTCTGTTTCTCGCCCTCTGTTTCAGCCCCTCTGTTTTTCGCCCTCTGTTTCAGCCCCTCTGTTTCTCGCCCTCTGTTTCAGGCTCTCTGTTTCAGCCCGTCTGTTTCGTCCCCTCTGTTTCAGCCCCTCTGTTTCTCGCCCTCTGTTTCTCGCCTGCTGTTTCAGCCACTTTGTTTCAGCCCCTCTGTTTCAGCCCCTCTGTTTCTCGCCTTCTGTTTCTCGCCCTCTCTTTCAGCCCCTCTGTTTCTCGCCCTCTGTTTCAGCCCCCCTATTTCAGCCCCTCTGATTCTGCCCCTCTGATTCAGCCCCTCTGTTTCTCGCCCTCTGTTTCATCATCTCTGTTTCTCGCTCTCTGTTTCTCACCCTCTGTTTCTCGACCTCTGTTTCAGCCCCTCTGCTTCTCGCCCACTGATTGAGCCCCTCTGATTCAGCCCCTATGTTTCTCGCCCTCTGTTTCAGCCCCTCTGTTTCAGCCCCTCTGTTTCAGCCCCTCTGTTTCAGCCCCTCTGTTTCATCCTCTCTGTTTCAGCCTCTCTGTTTCTCGCCCTCTGTTTCAGCCCCTCTGTTTCTCGCGCTCTGTTTCAGCCCCTCTGTTTCAGCCACTCTGTTTCAGCCCCTCTGTTTCAGCCCCTCTGTTTCTCGCCTTCTGTTTCTCGCCCTCTGTTTCAGCCCCTCTGTTTCTCGCCCTCTGTTTCGTCCCCTCTATTTCAGCCCCTCTGATTCTGCCCCTCTGATTCAGCCCCTCTGATTCTCGCCCTCTGTTTCAGCCCCTCTTTTCCAGCCCTTCTGTTTCAGCCCCTCTGTTTCAGCCCCTCTGTTTCTCGCCCTCTGTTTCAGCCCCTCTGTTTCTCGCTCTCTGTTTCTGCCCCTCTGTTTCTCGCCCTCTGTTTCAGCCCCTTTGTTTCAGCCTCTCTGTTTCAGCCCCTCTGTTTCAGCCCCTCTGTTTCTCGCCCTCTGTTTCAGCCCCTCTGTTTCTCGCCCTCTGTTTCTGCCCCTCTGATTCAGCCCCTCTGTTTCAGCCCCTCTGTTTCAGCCCCACTGTTGCTCGCCCTTTGTTTCAGCCCCTCTGTTTCGCATTCTCTGTTTCAGCCCCTCTGTTTCAGCCACTCTGTTTCTCGCCCTCTGTTTCTGCCCCTCTGTTTCTCGCCCTCTGTTTCAGCCCCTCTGTTTCTCGCCCTCTGTTTCAGCCCCTCTGATTCAGCCCCTCTGTTTCAGCCCCTCTGAATCAGCCCCTCTGATTCAGCCCCTCTGTTTCTCACCCTCTGTTTCAGCCCCTCTGTTTCGCGCTCTCTGTTTCAGCCCCTCTGTTTCAGCCACTCTGTTTCTCGCCCTCTGTTTCTCGCCCTCTGTTTCAGCCCCTCTGTTTCAGCCCCTCTGTTTCAGTCCCTCTGTTTCTCGCCCTCTGTTTCAGCCCCTCTGTTTCTCGCCCTCTGTTTCATCCCCTCTGTTTCTCGCCCTCTGTTTCAGCCCCTCTGTTTCAGCCCCTCTGTTTCAGCCCCTCTGTTTCAGACCCTGTGTTTCTCGCACTCTGTTTCAGCCCCTCTGTTTATCGCCCACTGTTTCAGCCCATCTGATTCAGCGCCTCTGTTTCAGCCCCTCTGATTCAGCCCCTCTGTTTCTGCCCCTCTGTTTCAGACCCTCTGTTTCAGCCCCTCTGTTTCATCCCCTCTGTTTCTCGCCCTCTGTTTTTCACCCTCTGTTTCTCGCCCTCTGTTTCAGCCCCTCTGTTTCATCCCCTCTGTGTCAGCCCCTCTGTTCCTCGCCCTCTGTTTCAGCCCCTCTGTTTCGCGCTCTCTGTTTCAGCCCCTCTGTTTCAGCCACTCTGTTTCTCGCCCTCTGTTTCTTCCCCTCTGTTTCTCGCCCTCTGTTTCAGCCCCTCTGATTCAGCCCCTCTGTTTCAGCCCCACTGAATCAGCCCCTCTGTTTCTCGCCCGCTGTTTCAGCCCCTCTATTTCAGACCCTCTGATTCAGCCCCTCTGATTCAGCCCCTCTGTTTCTCGCCCTCTGTTTCAGCCCCTCTGTGTCAGCCCCTCTGTTTCAGCCCCTCTGTTTCAGCCCCTCTGTTTCTCGCCCTCTGTTTCAGCCCCTCTGATTCTCGCCCTCTGTTTCTTCCCCTCTGTTTCTCGCCCTCTGTTTCAGCCCCTCTGATTCAGCCCCTCTGTTTCACCCCCTCTGAATCAGCCCCTCTGTTTCTCGCCCGCTGTTTCAGCCCCTCTATTTCAGACCCTCTGATTCAGCCCCTCTGATTCAGCCCCTCTGTTTCTCGACCTCTGTTTCAGTTCCTCTGTTTCTCGCCCACTGTTTCAGCCCCTCTGATTCAGCCCCTCTGTTTCTCGCCCTCTGTTTCAGCCCCTCAGATTCTCGCCCTCTGTTTCAGCCCCTCTGTTTCTCGCCCTCTGTTTCAGCGCCTCTGTTTCTCGCTCTCAGTTTCAGCCCATCTATTTCTCGCCCTCTGTTTCAGCCCCTCTGTTTCAGCCCCTCTGTTTCAGCCCCTCTGTTTCAGCCCCTCTGTTTCATCCCCTCTGTTTCCTCCCCTCTGTTTCTCGCCCTCTGTTTCAGCCCCTCTGTTTCTTGCCCTCTGTTTCAGCCCCTCTGTTTCAGCCCCTCTGTTTCAGTCCCTCTGTTTCTCGCCCTCTGTTTCTCGCCCTCTGTTTCAGCCCCTCTGTTTCAGCCCCTCTGTTTCAGTCCCTCTGTTTCTCGCCCTCTGTTTCTCGCCCTCTGTTTCAGCCCCTCTGTTTCTCGCCCTCTGTTTCATCCCCTCTGTTTCTCGCCCTCTGTTTCAGCCCCTCTGTTTCAGCCCCTCTGTTTCAGCCCCTCTGTTTCAGCCCCTCTGTTTCTCGCACTCTGTTTCAGCCCCTCTGTTTCTCGCCCTCTGTTTCAGCCCCTCTGTTTCTCGCCCTCTGTTTCAGCCCATCTGATTCAGCGCCTCTGTTTCAGCCCCTCTGATTCAGCCCCTCTGTTTCTGCCCCTCTGTTTCAGACCCTCTGTTTCAGCCCCTCTGTTTCATCCCCTCTGTTTCTCGCCCTCTGTTTTTCACCCTCTGTTTCTCGCCCTCTGTTTCAGCCCCTCTGTTTTTCGCCCTCTGTTTCAGCCCTTCTGTTTCTCGCCCTCTGTTTCAGGCTCTCTGTTTCAGCCCGTCTGTTTCAGCCCCTCTGTTTCAGCCCCTCTGTTTCAGCCCCTCTGTTTCAGCCCCTCTGTTTCAGCCCCTCTGTTTCAGCCCCTCTGTTTCAGCCCCCCTATTTCAGCCCCTCTGATTCTGCCCCTCTGATTCAGCCCCTCTGTTTCTCGCCCTCTGTTTCATCATCTCTGTTTCTCGCTCTCCGATTCTCACCCTCTGTTTCTCGACCTCTGTTTCAGCCCCTCTGCTTCTCGCCCACTGTTTCAGCCCCTCTGATTCAGCCCCTATGTTTCTCGCCCTCTGTTTCAGCCCCTCTGTTTCTCGCCCTCTGTTTCAGCCCCTCTGTTTCAGCCCCTCTGTTTCAGCCCCTCTGATTCTCGCCCTCTGTTTCAGCCCCTTTGATTCTCGCCCTCTGTTTCAGCGCCTCTGTTTCTCGCTCTCTGTTTCAGCCCATCTATTTCTCGCCCTCTGTTTCAGCCCCTCTGTTTCAGCCCCTCTGTTTCAGCCCCTCTGTTTCAGCCCCTCTGTTTCATCCTCTCTGTTTCAGCCCCTCTGTTACTCGCCCTCTGTTTCAGCCCCTCTGTTTCTCGCCCTCTGTTTCAGCACCTCTGTTTCAGCCCCTCTGTTTCAGCCCCTCTGTTTCAGCCCCTCTGTTTCTCGCCTTCTGTTTCTCGCCCTCTGTTTCAGCCCCTCTGTTTCTCGCCCTCTGTTTCAGCCCCTCTATTTCAGCCCCTCTGATTCTGCCCCTCTGATTCAGCCCCTCTGATTCTCGCCCTCTGTTTCAGCCCCTCTTTTTCAGCCCTTCTGTTTCAGCCCCTCTGTTTCAGCCCCTCTGTTTCTCGCCCTCTGTTTCAGCCCCTCTGTTTCTCGCCCTCTGTTTCTGCCCCTCTGTTTCTCGCCCTCTGTTTCAGCCCCTCTGTTTCAGCCTCTCTGTTTCAGCCCCTCTGTTTCAGCCCCTCTGTTTCTCGCCCTCTGTTTCAGCCCCTCTGTTTCTAGCCCTCTGTTTCTGCCCCTCTGATTCAGCCCCTCTGTTTCAGCCCCTCTGTTTCAGCCCCACTGTTGCTCGCCCTCTGTTTCAGCCCCTCTGTTTCGCATTCTCTGTTTCAGCCCCTCTGTTTCAGCCACTCTGTTTCTCGCCCTCTGTTTCTGCCCCTCTGTTTCTCGCCCTCTGTTTCAGCCCCTCTGTTTCTCGCCCTCTGTTTCAGCCCCTCTGATTCAGCCCCTCTGTTTCAGCCCCTCTGAATCAGCCCCTCTGATTCAGCCCCTCTGTTTCTCACCCTCTGTTTCTGCCCCTCTGATTTAGCCCCTCTGTTTCAGCCCCTCTGTTTCAGCCCCTCTGTTCCTCGCCCTCTGTTTCAGCCCCTCTTTTTCGCGCTCTCTGTTTCAGCCCCTCTGTTTCAGCCACTCTGTTTCTCGCCCTCTGTTTCTGCCCTTCTGTTTCTCGCCCTCTGTTTCAGCCCCTCTGATTCAGCCCCTCTGTTTCAGCCCCTCTGAATCAGCCCCTCTATTTCAGCCCCTCTGATTCAGCCCCTCTCTTTCTCGCCCTCTGTTTCAGCCCCTCTGTTTCAGCCCTTCTGTTTCAGCCCCTCTGTTTCAGCCCCTCTGTTTCTCGCCCTCTGTTTCATCCCCTCTGTTTCTCGCCCTCTGTTTCTGCCCCTCTGTTTCTCGCCCTCTGTTTCAGCCCCTCTGTTTCAGCCCCTCTGTTTCAGCCCCTCTGTTTCTCGCCCTCTGTTTCAGCCCCTCTGTTTCTCGACCTCTGTTTCAGCCCCTCTGCTTCTCGCCCACTGTTTCAGCCCCTCTGATTCAGCCCCTATGTTTCTCGCCCTCTGTTTCAGCCCCTCTGTTTCTCGCCCTCTGTTTCAGCCCCTCTGTTTCAGCCCCTCTGTTTCAGCCCCTCTGATTCTCGCCATCTGTTTCAGCCCCTCTGATTCTCGCCCTCTGTTTCAGCGCCTCTGTTTCTCGCTCTCTGTTTCAGCCCATCTATTTCTCGCCCTCTGTTTCAGCCGCTCTGTTTCAGCCCCTCTGTTTCAGCCCCTCTGTTTCAGCCCCTCTGTTTCATCCTCTCTGTTTCAGCCCCTCTGTTTCTCGCCCTCTGTTTCAGCCCCTCTGTTTCTCGCCCTCTGTTTCAGCCCCTCTGTTTCAGCCCCTCTGTTTCAGTCCCTCTGTTTCCCGCCCTCTGTTTCTCGCCCTCTGTTTCAGACCCTCTGTTTCAGCCCCTCTGTTTCAGTCCCTCTGTTTCTCGCCCACTGTTTCTCGCCCTCTGTTTCAGCCCCGCTGTTTCTCGCCCTCTGTTTCATCCCCTCTGTTTCTCGCCCTCTGTTTCAGCCCCTCTGTTTCAGCCCCTCTCTTTCAGACCCTCTGTTTCACACCCTCTGTTTCTCGCCCTCTTTTTCAGCCCCTCTGTTTCTCGCCCTCTGTTTCAGCCCCTCTGTTTCTCGCCCTCTGTTTCAGCCCATCTGATTCAGCGCCTCTGTTTCAGCCCCTCTGATTCAGCCCCTCTGTTTCAGCCCCTCTGTTTCAGACCCTCTGTTTCAGCCCCTCTGTTTCATCCCCTCTGTTTCTCGCCCTCTGTTTCTCACCCTCTGTTTCTCGCCCTCTGTTTCAGCCCCTCTGTTTTTCGCCCTCTGTTTCAGCCCCTCTGTTTCTCGCCCTCTGTTTCAGGCTCTCTGTTTCAGCCCGTCTGTTTCAGCCCCTCTGTTTCAGCCACTCTGTTTCTCGCCCTCTGTTTCTCGCACGCTGTTTCAGCCCCTTTGTTTCTCGCCCTCTGTTTCAGCCCCTCTGTTTCAGCCCCACTGTTTCAGCCCCTCTGTTTCAGCCCCTCTGTTTCTCGCCTTCTGTTTCTCGCCCTCTGTTTCAGCCACTCTATTTCTCGCCCTCTGTTTCAGACCCCCTATTTCAGCCCCTCTGATTCTGCCCCTCTGTTTCTCACCCTCTGTTTCAGCCCCTCTGTTTCAGCCCCTCTGTTTCAGCCCCTCTGTTTCAGCCCCTCTGTTTCTCGCCCACTGTTTCAGCCCCTCTGTTTCTCGCCCTCTGTTTCTGCCCCTCTGATTTAGCCTCTCTGTTTCAGCCCCTCTGTTTCTCGCCCTCTGATTCAGCCCTTCTGTTGCGCGCTCTCTGTTTAAGCCCCTCTGTTTCAGCCACTCTGTTTCTCGCCCTCTGTTTCTGCCCCTCTGTTTCTCGCCCTCTGTTTCAGCCCCTCTGTTTCAGCACCTCTGTTTCAGCCCCTCTGTTTCAGCCCCTCTGTTTCAGCTCCTCTGAATCAGCCCCTCTGATTCAGCCCCTCTGTTTCAGCCCCTCTGTTTCAGCCCCTCTGTTTCTCGCCCTCTGTTTCAGCCCCTCTGATTCAGCCCCTCTGTTTCTCGCCCTCTGTTTCAGCCCCTCTGTTTCTCGCCCTCTGTTTCAGCCCCTCTGTTTCAGCCCCTCTGTTTCAGCCCCTCTGTTTCTCGCCCTCTGTTTCAGCGCTTCTGTTTCTCGCCCTCTGTTTCAGCCCATCTATTTCTCGCCCTCTGTTTCAGCCCCTCTGTTTCAGCCCCTCTGTTTCAGCCCCGCTGTTTCAGCCCCTCTGTTACTCGCCCTCTGTTTCAGCCCCTCTGTTTCAGCCCCTCTGTTTCAGCCCCTCTGTTTCAGTCCCTCTGTTTCTCGCCCTCTGTTTCTCCCCCTCTGTTTCAGACCCTCTGTTTCTCGCCCTCTGTTTCATCCCCTCTGTTTCTCGCCCTCTGTTTCAGCCCCTCTGTTTCAGCCCGTCTGTTTCAGCCCCTCTGTTTCAGCCCCTCTGTTTCTCGCCCTCTGTTTCAGCTCCTCTGTTTCTCGCCCTCTGTTTCTGCCCCTCTGATTTAGCCCCTCTGTTTCAGCTCCTCTGTTTCAGCCCCTCTGTTTCTCGCCCTCTGTTTCAGCCTCGCTTTTCGCGCTCTCTGTTTCAGCCCCTCTGTTTCAGCCCCTCTGTTTCTCGCACTCTGTTTCCGCCCCTCTGTTTCTCGCCCTCTGTTTTATCCCCTCTGATTCAGCCCCTCTGTTTCACCCCTCTGAATCAGCCCCTCTGAATCAGCCCCTCTGTTTCTCGCCCTCTGTTTCAGCCCCTCTGTTTCTCACCCTCTGTTTCTCGCCCTCTGTTTCAGCACCTCTGTTTCTCGCCCTTTGTTTCAGCCCCTCTGTTTCTCGCCCTCTGTTTCAGCTCCTGTGTTTCTCGCCCTCTGTTTCTGCCCCTCTGATTTAGCCCCTCTGTTTCAGCTCCTCTGTTTCAGCCCCTCTGTTTCTCGCCCTCTGTTTCAGCCTCTCTTTTCGCGCTCTCTGTTTCAGCCCCTCTGTTTCATGCCCTCTGTTTCTCGCCCTCTGTTTCTGCCCCTCTGTTTCTCGCCCTCTGTTTCAGCCCCTCTGATTGAGCCCCTCTGTTTCACCCCTCTGAATCAGCCCCTCTGATTCAGCCCCTCTGTTTCTCGCCCTCTGTTTCAGCCCCTCTGTTTCTCGCCCTCTGTTTCAGCCCCTCTGTTTCTCACCGTCTGTTTCAGCTCCTCAGTTTCAGCCCCTCTGTTTCTCGCCCTCTGTTTCAGCCCCTCTGTTTCTCGCCCTCTGTTTCTCGCCCGCTGTTTCTGCCCCTTTGTTTCTCGCCCTCTGTTTCAGCCCCTCTGTTTCAGCCCCACTGTTTCAGCCCCTCTGTTTCAGCCCCTCTGTTTCTCGCCTTCTGTTTCTCGCCCTCTGTTTCAGCCCCTCTGTTTCTCGCCCTCTGTTTCAGCCCCCCTATTTCAGCCCCTCTGATTCTGCCCCTCTGTTTCTCACCCTCTGTTTCAGCCCCTCTGTTTCAGCCCCTCTGTTTCAGCCACTCTGTTTCAGCCCCTCTGTTTCTCGCCCTCTGTTTCAGCCCCTCTGTTTCTCGCCCTCTGTTTCTGCCCCTCTGATTTAGCCCCTCCGTTTCAGCCCCTCTGTTTCAGCCCCTCTGTTTCTCGCCCTCTGTTTCAGCCCCTCTGTTGCGCGCTCTCTGTTTCAGCCCCTCTGTTTCAGCCACTCTGTTTCTCGCCCTCTGTTTCTGCCCCTCTGTTTCTCGCCCTCTGTTTCAGCCCCTCTGTTTCAGCACCTCTGTTTCAGCCCCTCTGATTCAGCCCCTCTGTTTCACCTCCTCTGAATCAGCCCCTTTGATTCAGCCCCTCTGTTTCAGCCCCTCTGTTTCTCACCGTCTGTTTCAGCTCCTCAGTTTCAGCCCCTCTGTTTCTCGCCCTCTGTTTCAGCCCCTCTGTTTCTCGCCCTCTGTTTCTCGCCCGCTGTTTCAGCCCCTTTGTTTCTCGCCCTCTGTTTCAGCCCCTCTGTTTCAGCCCCACTGTTTCAGCCCCTCTGTTTCAGCCCATCTGTTTCTCGCCTTCTGTTTCTCGCCCTCTGTTTCAGCCCCTCTGTTTCTCGCCCTTTGTTTCAGCCCCCCTATTTCAGCCCCTCTTATTCTGCCCCTCTGTTTCTCACCCTCTGTTTCAGCCCCTCTGTTTCAGCCCCTTTGTTTCAGCCACTCTGTTTCAGCCCCTCTGTTTCTCGCCCTCTGTTTCAGCCCCTCTGTTTCTCGCTCTCTGTTTCAGCCCCTCTGTTTCAGCCCCTCTGTTTCTCGCACTCTGTTTCTGCCCCTCTGTTTCTCGCCCTCTGTTTCAGCCCCTCTGAATCAGCCCCTCTGATTCAGCCCCTCTGTTTCTCGCCCTCTGTTTCAGCCCCTCTGTTTCTCGCCCTCTGTTTCAGCCCCTCTGTTTCTCACCGTCTGTTTCAGCCCCTCTGTTTCAGCACCTCTGTTTCTCGCCCTCTGTTTCAGCTCCTCTGTTTCTCGCCCTCTGTTTCCTCCCCTCTGTTTCTCGCCCTCTGTTTCAGCCCCTCTGTTTCAGCCCGTCTGTATCAGCCCCTCTGTTTCTCGCCCTCTGTTTCTGCCCCTCTGATTTAGCCTCTCTGTTTCAGCTCCTCTGTTTCAGCCCCTCTGTTTCTCACCCTCTGTTTCAGACTCTCTTTTTGCGCTCTCTGTTTCAGCCCCTCTGTTTCTCGCCCTCTGTTTCTGCCCCTCTGTTTCTCGCCCTCTGTTTCAGCCCCTCTGATTCAGCCCCTCTGTTTCACCCCTCTGAATCAGCCCCTCTGATTCAGCCCCTCTGTTTCTCGCCCTCTGTTTCAGCCCCTCTGTTTCTCGCCCTCTGTTTCAGCCCCTCTGTTTCTCACCGTCTGTTTCAGCCCCTCAGTTTCAGCCCCTCTGTTTCTCGCCCTCTGTTTCAGCCCCTCTGTTTCTCGCCCTCTGTTTCAGCCCCTCTGTTTCAGCACCTCTGTTTCTCGCCCTCTGTTTCAGCTCCTCTGTTTCTCGCCCTCTGTTTCAGCCCCTCTGTTTCAGCCCTATGTTTCTCGCCCTCTGTTTCAGGCCCTCTGTTTCTCGCCCTCTGTTTCAGCCCCTCTGTTTCTCGCCCACTGTTTCAGCCCCTCTGAATCAGCCCCTCTGTTTCTCGCCCACTGTTTCAGCCCCTCTGTTTCAGCCCCTCTGTTTCAGCCCTTCTGTTTCAGCCCCTCTGTTTCAGCCCCTCTGTTTCTCGCACTCTCTTTCATCCCCTCTGTTTCTCGCCCACTGTTTCAGCCCCTCTGATTCAGCCCCTCTGTTTCTCGCCCTCTGTTTCTCGCCCTCTGTTTCATCCCCTCTGTTTCTCGCCCTCTGTTTCAGCCCCTCTGTTTCTCGCCCTCTGTTTCAGCCCCTCTGTTTCTCGCCCTCTGTTTCAGCCCCTCTGTTTCTCGCCCTCTGTTTCAGCCCCTCTGTTTCAACGCCTCTGTTTCAGTCCCTCTGTTTCTCGCCCTCTGTTTCTCGCCCTCTGTTTCTGCCCCTCTGATTTAGCCCCTCTATTTCAGCCCCTCTGTTTCAGCCCCACTGTTTCTCGCCCTCTGTTTCAGCCCCTCTGTTTCGCGCTCTCTATTTCAGCCACTCTGTTTCAGCCACTCTGTTTCTCGCCCTCTGTTTCTGCCCCTCTGTTTCTCGCCCTCTGTTTCAACCCCTCTGTTTCTCGCCCTCTGTTTCAGCCCCTCTGATTCAGCCCCACTGTTTCAGCCCCTCTGAATCAGCCCCTCTGATTCAGCCCCTCTGTTTCTCGCCCTCTGTTTCTGCCCCTCTGATTTAGCCCCTCTGTTTCTCACCGTTTGTTTCAGCCCCTCTGTTTCTCACCCTCTGTTTCTCGCCCTCTGTTTCAGCCCCTCTGTTTCAGCCCCTCTGTTTCAGCCACTCTGTTTCTCGCCCTCTGTTTCTGCCCCTCTGTTTCTCGCCCTCTGTTTCAGCCCCTCTGATTCAGCCCCTCTGTTTCAACCCCTCTGAATCAGCCCCTCTGTTTCTCGCCCTCTGTATCAGCCCCTCTATTTCAGCCCCTCTGATTCAGCCCCTCTGATTCAGCCCCTCTGTTTCTCGCCCTCTGTTTCAGCCCCTCTGTTTCAGCCCTTCTGTTTCAGCCACTCTGTTTCTCACCCTCAGTTTCTCGCCCTCTGTTTCATCCCCTCTGTTTCTCGCCCTCTGTTTCTGCCCCCGTGTTTCTCGCCCTCTGTTTCAGAACCTCTGTTTCAGCCACTCTGTTTCAGCCCCTCTGTTTCAGCCCCTCTGTTTCTCGCCCTCTGTTTCAGCCCCTCTGTTTCTCGCCCTCTATTTCAGCCCCTCTGTTTCTCGCCCTCTGTTTCAGCCCCTCTGTTTCTCGCCCTTTGTTTCAGCCCCTCTGTTTCAGCCCCTCTGTTTCAGTCCCTCTGTTTCTCGCCCTCTGTTTCTCGCCCTCTGTTTCTGCCCCTCTGATTTAGCCCCTCTGTTTCAGCCCCTCTGTTTCAGCCCCACTGTTTCTCGCCCTCTGTTTCAGCCCCTCTGTTTCGCGCTCTCTATTTCAGCCACTCTGTTTCAGCCACTCTGTTTCTCGCCCTCTGTTTCTGCCCCTCTGTTTCTCGCCCTCTGTTTCAACCCCTCTGTTTCTCGCCCTCTGTTTCAGCCCCTCTGATTCAGCCCCACTGTTTCAGCCCCTCTGAATCAGCCCCTCTGATTCAGCCCCTCTGTTTCTCGCCCTCTGTTTCTGCCCCTCTGATTTAGCCCCTCTGTTTCTCACCGTTTGTTTCAGCCCCTCTGTTTCTCACCCTCTGTTTCTCGCCCTCTGTTTCAGCCCCTCTGTTTCAGCCCCTCTGTTTCAGCCACTCTGTTTCAGCCCCTCTGTTTCTCGCCCTCTGTTTCAGCCCCTCTGTTTCTCGCCCTCTGTTTCTGCCCCTCTGATTTAGCCCCTCCGTTTCAGCCCCTCTGTTTCAGCCCCTCTGTTTCTCGCCCTCTGTTTCAGCCCCTCTGTTGCGCGCTCTCTGTTTCAGCCCCTCTGTTTCAGCCACTCTGTTTCTCGCCCTCTGTTTCTGCCCCTCTGTTTCTCGCCCTCTGTTTCAGCCCCTCTGTTTCAGCACCTCTGTTTCAGCCCCTCTGATTCAGCCCCTCTGTTTCACCTCCTCTGAATCAGCCCCTTTGATTCAGCCCCTCTGTTTCAGCCCCTCTGTTTCTCACCGTCTGTTTCAGCTCCTCAGTTTCAGCCCCTCTGTTTCTCGCCCTCTGTTTCTCGCCCTCTGTTTCTCGCCCGCTGTTTCAGCCCCTTTGTTTCTCGCCCTCTGTTTCAGCCCCTCTGTTTCAGCCCCACTGTTTCAGCCCCTCTGTTTCAGCCCATCTGTTTCTCGCCTTCTGTTTCTCGCCCTCTGTTTCAGCCCCTCTGTTTCTCGCCCTTTGTTTCAGCCCCCCTATTTCAGCCCCTCTTATTCTGCCCCTCTGTTTCTCACCCTCTGTTTCAGCCCCTCTGTTTCAGCCCCTTTGTTTCAGCCACTCTGTTTCAGCCCCTCTGTTTCTCGCCCTCTGTTTCAGCCCCTCTGTTTCTCGCTCTCTGTTTCAGCCCCTCTGTTTCTCGCACTCTGTTTCTGCCCCTCTGTTTCTCGCCCTCTGTTTCAGCCCCTCTGAATCAGCCCCTCTGATTCAGCCCCTCTGTTTCTCGCCCTCTGTTTCAGCCCCTCTGTTTCTCGCCCTCTGTTTCAGCCCCTCTGTTTCTCACCGTCTGTTTCAGCCCCTCTGTTTCAGCACCTCTGTTTCTCGCCCTCTGTTTCAGCTCCTCTGTTTCTCGCCCTCTGTTTCCTCCCCTCTGTTTCTCGCCCTCTGTTTCAGCCCCTCTGTTTCAGCCCGTCTGTATCAGCCCCTCTGTTTCTCGCCCTCTGTTTCTGCCCCTCTGATTTAGCCTCTCTGTTTCAGCTCCTCTGTTTCAGCCCCTCTGTTTCTCACCCTCTGTTTCAGACTCTCTTTTTGCGCTCTCTGTTTCAGCCCCTCTGTTTCTCGCCCTCTGTTTCTGCCCCTCTGTTTCTCGCCCTCTGTTTCAGCCCCTCTGATTCAGCCCCTCTGTTTCACCCCTCTGAATCAGCCCCTCTGATTCAGCCCCTCTGTTTCTCGCCCTCTGTTTCAGCCCCTCTGTTTCTCGCCCTCTGTTTCAGCCCCTCTGTTTCTCACCGTCTGTTTCAGCCCCTCAGTTTCAGCCCCTCTGTTTCTCGCCCTCTGTTTCAGCCCCTCTGTTTCTCGCCCTCTGTTTCAGCCCCTCTGTTTCAGCACCTCTGTTTCTCGCCCTCTGTTTCAGCTCCTCTGTTTCTCGCCCTCTGTTTCAGCCCCTCTGTTTCAGCCCTATGTTTCTCGCCCTCTGTTTCAGGCCCTCTGTTTCTCGCCCTCTGTTTCAGCCCCTCTGTTTCTCGCCCACTGTTTCAGCCCCTCTGAATCAGCCCCTCTGTTTCTCGCCCACTGTTTCAGCCCCTCTGTTTCAGCCCCTCTGTTTCAGCCCTTCTGTTTCAGCCCCTCTGTTTCAGCCCCTCTGTTTCTCGCACTCTCTTTCATCCCCTCTGTTTCTCGCCCACTGTTTCAGCCCCTCTGATTCAGCCCCTCTGTTTCTCGCCCTCTGTTTCTCGCCCTCTGTTTCATCCCCTCTGTTTCTCGCCCTCTGTTTCAGCCCCTCTGTTTCTCGCCCTCTGTTTCAGCCCCTCTGTTTCTCGCCCTCTGTTTCAGCCCCTCTGTTTCTCGCCCTCTGTTTCAGCCCCTCTGTTTCAGCCCCTCTGTTTCAGTCCCTCTGTTTCTCGCCCTCTGTTTCTCGCCCTCTGTTTCTGCCCCTCTGATTTAGCCCCTCTGTTTCAGCCCCTCTGTTTCAGCCCCACTGTTTCTCGCCCTCTGTTTCAGCCCCTCTGTTTCGCGCTCTCTATTTCAGCCACTCTGTTTCAGCCACTCTGTTTCTCGCCCTCTGTTTCTGCCCCTCTGTTTCTCGCCCTCTGTTTCAACCCCTCTGTTTCTCGCCCTCTGTTTCAGCCCCTCTGATTCAGCCCCACTGTTTCAGCCCCTCTGAATCAGCCCCTCTGATTCAGCCCCTCTGTTTCTCGCCCTCTGTTTCTGCCCCTCTGATTTAGCCCCTCTGTTTCTCACCGTTTGTTTCAGCCCCTCTGTTTCTCACCCTCTGTTTCTCGCCCTCTGTTTCAGCCCCTCTGTTTCAGCCCCTCTGTTTCAGCCACTCTGTTTCTCGCCCTCTGTTTCTGCCCCTCTGTTTCTCGCCCTCTGTTTCAGCCCCTCTGATTCAGCCCCTCTGTTTCAACCCCTCTGAATCAGCCCCTCTGTTTCTTGCCCTCTGTATCAGCCCCTCTATTTCAGCCCCTCTGATTCAGCCCCTCTGATTCAGCCCCTCTGTTTCTCGCCCTCTGTTTCAGCCCCTCTGTTTCAGCCCTTCTGTTTCAGCCACTCTGTTTCTCACCCTCAGTTTCTCGCCCTCTGTTTCATCCCCTCTGTTTCTCGCCCTCTGTTTCTGCCCCCGTGTTTCTCGCCCTCTGTTTCAGAACCTCTGTTTCAGCCACTCTGTTTCAGCCCCTCTGTTTCAGCCCCTCTGTTTCTCGCCCTCTGTTTCAGCCCCTCTGTTTCTCGCCCTCTGTTTCAGCCCCTCTGTTTCTCGCCCTCTGTTTCAGCCCCTCTGTTTCTCGCCCTTTGTTTCAGCCCCTCTGTTTCAGCCCCTCTGTTTCAGTCCCTCTGTTTCTCGCCCTCTGTTTCTCGCCCTCTGTTTCTGCCCCTCTGATTTAGCCCCTCTGTTTCAGCCCCTCTGTTTCAGCCCCACTGTTTCTCGCCCTCTGTTTCAGCCCCTCTGTTTCGCGCTCTCTATTTCAGCCACTCTGTTTCAGCCACTCTGTTTCTCGCCCTCTGTTTCTGCCCCTCTGTTTCTCGCCCTCTGTTTCAACCCCTCTGTTTCTCGCCCTCTGTTTCAGCCCCTCTGATTCAGCCCCACTGTTTCAGCCCCTCTGAATCAGCCCCTCTGATTCAGCCCCTCTGTTTCTCGCCCTCTGTTTCTGCCCCTCTGATTTAGCCCCTCTGTTTCTCACCGTTTGTTTCAGCCCCTCTGTTTCTCACCCTCTGTTTCTCGCCCTCTGTTTCAGCCCCTCTGTTTCAGCCCCTCTGTTTCAGCCACTCTGTTTCTCGCCCTCTGTTTCTGCCCCTCTGTTTCTCGCCCTCTGTTTCAGCCCCTCTGATTCAGCCCCTCTGTTTCAACCCCTCTGAATCAGCCCCTCTGTTTCTCGCCCTCTGTATCAGCCCCTCTATTTCAGCCCCTCTGATTCAGCCCCTCTGATTCAGCCCCTCTGTTTCTCGCCCTCTGTTTCAGCCCCTCTGTTTCAGCCCTTCTGTTTCAGCCACTCTGTTTCTCACCCTCAGTTTCTCGCCCTCTGTTTCATCCCCTCTGTTTCTCGCCCTCTGTTTCTGCCCCCGTGTTTCTCGCCCTCTGTTTCAGAACCTCTGTTTCAGCTACTCTGTTTCAGCCCCTCTGTTTCAGCCCCTCTGTTTCTCGCCCTCTGTTTCAGCCCCTCTGTTTCTCGACCTCTGTTTCAGCCCCTCTGTTTCTCGCCCACTGTTTCAGCCCCTCTGATTCAGCCCCTCTGTTTCTCGCACTCTGTTTCAGCCCCTCTGTTTCTCGCCCTCTGTTTCAGCCCCTCTGTTTTGGGCTCTCTGTTTCAGCCCCTCTGTTTCATCCACTCTGTTTCTCGCCCTCTGTTTCTGCCCCTCTGTTTCTCGCCCTCTGTTTCAGCCCCTCTGTTTCTCGCCCTCTGTTTCAGCCCCTCTGATTCAGCCCCTCAGTTTCAGCCCCTCTGAATCTGCCCCTCTGATTCAGCCCCTCTGTTTCTCGCCATCTGTTTCTGCCCCTCTGATTTAGCCCCTCTGTTGTCAGCCCCTCTGTTTCAGCCCCTCTGTTTCTCGCCCTCTGTTTCAGCCCCTCTTTTTCAGCCCTTCTGTTTCAGCCCCTCTGTTTCAGCACCTCTGTTTCTCGCCCTCTGTTTCAGCCCCTCTGTTTCTCGCCCTCTGTTTCTGCCCCTCTGTTTCTCGCCCTCTGTTTCAGGCTCTCTGTTTCAGCCCGTCTGTTTCAGCCCCTCTGTTTCAGCCCCTCTGATTCTCGCACTCTGTTTCTCGCCCTCTGTTTCTGCCCCTCTGTTTCTCGCCCTCTGTTTCAGCCCCTCTGATTCAGCCCCTCTGTTTCAGCCCCTCTGAATCAGCCCCTCTGTTTCTCGCCCTCTGTTTCAGCCCCTCTGTTTCAGCCCTTCTGTTTCAGCCCCTCTGTTTCATCCCCGCTGTTTCTCGCCCTCTGTTTCATCCCCTCTGTTTCTCGCCCTCTGTTTCTGCCCCTCTGTTTCTCGCCCTCTGTTTCAGCCCCTCTGTTTCAGCCCCTCTGTTTCTCGCCCTCTGTTTCAGCCCCTCTGTTTCTCGCCCACTGTTTCAGCCCCTCTGAATCAGCCCCTCTGTTTCTCGCCCTCTGTTTCAGCCCCTCTGTTTCTCGCCCTCTGTTTCAGCCCCTCTGTTTCAGCCCCTCTGTTTCAGCCCTTCTGTTTCAGCCCCTCTGTTTCAGCCCCTCTGTTTCTCGCACTCTCTTTCATCCCCTCTGTTTCTCGCATTCTGATTCTGCCCCTCTGTTTCTCGCCCTCTGTTTCAGCCCCTCTGTTTCAGCCCCTCTGTTTCAGCCCCTCTGTTTCTCGCCCTCTGTTTCAGCCCCTCTGTTTCTCGCCCACTGTTTCAGCCCCTCTGATTCAGCCCCTCTGTTTCTCGCCCTCTGTTTCAGCCCCTCTGTTTCTCGCCCTCTGTTTCAGCCCCTCTGTTTCAGCCCCTCTGTTTCTCGCCCTCTGTTTCAGCCCCTCTGCTTCTCACCCTCTGTTTCACCGCCTCTGTTTCTCGCCCTCTGTTAGAGCCCATCTATTTCTCGCCCTCTGTTTCTCGCCCTCTGTTTCATCCCCTCTGTTTCTCGCCCTCTGTTTCAGCCCCTCTGTTTCTCGCCCTCTGTTTCAGCCCCTCTGTTTCTCGCCCTCTGTTTCAGCCCCTCTGTTTCTCGCCCTCTGTTTCAGCCCCTCTGTTTCAGCCCCTCTGTTTCAGTCCCTCTGTTTCTCGCCCTCTGTTTCTCGCCCTCTGTTTCTGCCCCTCTGATTTAGCCCCTCTGTTTCAGCCCCTCTGTTTCAGCCCCACTGTTTCTCGCCCTCTGTTTCAGCCCCTCTGTTTTGCGCTCTCTATTTCAGCCACTCTGTTTCAGCCACTCTGTTTCTCGCCCTCTGTTTCTGCCCCTCTGTTTCTCGCCCTCTGTTTCAACCCCTCTGTTTCTCGCCCTCTGTTTCAGCCCCTCTGATTCAGCCCCACTGTTTCAGCCCCTCTGAATCAGCCCCTCTGATTCAGCCCCTCTGTTTCTCGCCCTCTGTTTCTGCCCCTCTGATTTAGCCCCTCTGTTTCTCACCGTTTGTTTCAGCCCCTCTGTTTCTCACCCTCTGTTTCTCGCCCTCTGTTTCAGCCCCTCTGTTTCAGCCCCTCTGTTTCAGCCACTCTTTTTCTCGCCCTCTGTTTCTGCCCCTCTGTTTCTCGCCCTCTGTTTCAGCCCCTCTGATTCAGCCCCTCTGTTTCAACCCCTCTGAATCAGCCCCTCTGTTTCTCGCCCTCTGTATCAGCCCCTCTATTTCAGCCCCTCTGATTCAGCCCCTCTGATTCAGCCCCTCTGTTTCTCGCCCTCTGTTTCAGCCCCTCTGTTTCAGCCCTTCTGTTTCAGCCACTCTGTTTCTCACCCTCAGTTTCTCGCCCTCTGTTTCATCCCCTCTGTTTCTCGCCCTCTGTTTCTGCCCCCGTGTTTCTCGCCCTCTGTTTCAGAACCTCTGTTTCAGCCACTCTGTTTCAGCCCCTCTGTTTCAGCCCCTCTGTTTCTCGCCCTCTGTTTCAGCCCCTCTGTTTCTCGACCTCTGTTTCAGCCCCTCTGTTTCTCGCCCACTGTTTCAGCCCCTCTGATTCAGCCCCTCTGTTTCTCGCACTCTGTTTCAGCCCCTCTGTTTCTCGCCCTCTGTTTCAGCCCCTCTGTTTTGGGCTCTCTGTTTCAGCCCCTCTGTTTCATCCACTCTGTTTCTCGCCCTCTGTTTCTGCCCCTCTGTTTCTCGCCCTCTGTTTCAGCCCCTCTGTTTCTCGCCCTCTGTTTCAGCCCCTCTGATTCAGCCCCTCAGTTTCAGCCCCTCTGAATCTGCCCCTCTGATTCAGCCCCTCTGTTTCTCGCCATCTGTTTCTGCCCCTCTGATTTAGCCCCTCTGTTGTCAGCCCCTCTGTTTCAGCCCCTCTGTTTCTCGCCCTCTGTTTCAGCCCCTCTTTTTCAGCCCTTCTGTTTCAGCCCCTCTGTTTCAGCACCTCTGTTTCTCGCCCTCTGTTTCAGCCCCTCTGTTTCTCGCCCTCTGTTTCTGCCCCTCTGTTTCTCGCCCTCTGTTTCAGGCTCTCTGTTTCAGCCCGTCTGTTTCAGCCCCTCTGTTTCAGCCCCTCTGATTCTCGCACTCTGTTTCTCGCCCTCTGTTTCTGCCCCTCTGTTTCTCGCCCTCTGTTTCAGCCCCTCTGATTCAGCCCCTCTGTTTCAGCCCCTCTGAATCAGCCCCTCTGTTTCTCGCCCTCTGTTTCAGCCCCTCTGTTTCAGCCCTTCTGTTTCAGCCCCTCTGTTTCATCCCCGCTGTTTCTCGCCCTCTGTTTCATCCCCTCTGTTTCTCCCCCTCTGTTTCTGCCCCTCTGTTTCTCGCCCTCTGTTTCAGCCCCTCTGTTTCAGCCCCTCTGTTTCAGCCCCTCTGTTTCTCGCCCTCTGTTTCAGCCCCTCTGTTTCTCGACCACTGTTTCAGCCCCTCTGTTTCTCGACCTCTGTTTCAGCCCCTCTGATTCAGCCCCTCTGTTTCTCGCCCTCTGTTTCAGCCCCTCTGTTTCTCGCCCTCTGTTTCAGCCCCTCTGTTTCAGCCCCTCTGTTTCAGCCCCTCTGTTTCTCGCCCTCTGTTTCAGACCCTCTGTTTCTCGCCCTCTGTTTCAGCGCCTCTGTTTCTCGCTCTCTGTTTCAGCACATCTATTTCTCGCCCTCTGTTTCTCGCCCTCTGTTTCAGCCCCTCTATTTCAACCCCTCTGATTCTGCCCCTCTGATTCAGCCCCTCTGTTTCTCGCACTCTGTTTCAGCCCCTCTTTTTCAGCCCTTCTGTTTCAGCCCCTCTGTTTCAGCCCCTCTGTTTCTCGCCCTCTGTTTCAGCCCCTCTGTTTCTCGCCCTCTGTTTCAGCCCCTCTGTTTCTCGCCCTCTGTTTCAGCCCCTCTGTTTCAGCCCCTCTGTTTCAGCCCCTCTGTTTCAGCCCCTCTGTTTCTCGCCTCTGTTTCAGCCCCTCTGTTTCTCGCCCTCTGTTTCTGCCCCTCTGATTTAGCCCCTCTGTTTCAGCCCCTCTGTTTCAGCCCCTCTGTTTCGCGCTCTCTGTTTCAGCCCCTCTGTTTCAGCCACTCTGTTTCTCGCCCTCTGTTTCTGCCCCTCTGTTTCTCGCCCTCTGTTTCAGCCCCTCTGTTTCTCGCCCTCTGTTTCAGCCCCTCTGATTCAGCCCCTCAGTTTCAGCCCCTCTGAATCTGCCCCTCTGATTCAGCCCCTCTGTTTCTCGCCCTCTGTTTCTGCCCCTCTGATTTAGCCCCTCTGTTTCAGCCCCTCTGTTTCAGCCCCTCTGTTTCAGCCCCTCTTTTTCTGCCCTTCTGTTTCAGCCCCTCTGTTTCAGCCCCTCTGTTTCTCGCCCTCTGTTTCAGCCCCTCTGTTTCTCGCCCTCTGTTTCTGCCCCTCTGTTTCTCGCCCTCTGTTTCAGGCTCTCTGTTTCAGCCCGTCTGTTTCAGCCCCTCTGTTTCAGCCCCTCTGATTCTCGCACTCTGTTTCTCGCCCTCTGTTTCAGCCCCTCTGTTTCTCGCCCCTGTTTCTGCCCATCTGATTCAGCCCCTCTGTTTCAGCACCTCTGATTCAGCCCCTCTGTTCCAGCCCCTCTGTTTCAGCCCCTCTGTTTCATCCCCTCTGTTTCTCGCCCTCTGTTTCTCACCCTCTGTTTCTGGCCCTCTCTTTCAGCCCCTCTGTTTTTCGCCCTCTGTTTCAGCCCCTCTGTTTCTTGCCCTCTGTTTCAGGCTCTCTGTTTCAGCCCCTCTGTTTCAGCCCCTCTGTTTCAGCCCCTCTGTTTCTCGCCTTCTGTTTCTCGCCCTCTGTTTCAGCCCCTCTGTTTCTCGCCCTCTGTTTCAGCCCCTCTATTTCAGCCCCTCTGATTCTGCCCCTCTGATTCAGCCCCTCTGATTCTCGCCCTCTGTTTCAGCCCCTCTTTTTCAGCCCTTCTGTTTCAGCCCCTCTGTTTCAGCCCCTCTGTTTCTCGCCCTCTGTTTCAGCCCCTCTGTTTCTCGCCCTCTGTTTCTGCCCCTCTGTTTCTCGCCCTCTGTTTCAGCCCCTCTGTTTCAGCCTCACTGTTTCAGCCCCTCTGTTTCAGCCCCTCTATTTCTCGCCCTCTGTTTCAGCCCCTCTGTTTCTCGCCCTCTGTTTCTGCCCCTCTGATTTAGCCCCTCTGTTTCAGCCCCTCTGTTTCAGCCCCACTGTTTCTCGCCCTCTGTTTCAGCCCCTCTGTTTCGCATTCTCTGTTTCAGCCCCTCTGTTTCAGCCACTCTGTTTCTCGCCCTCTGTTTCTGCCCCTCTGTTTCTCGCCCTCTGTTTAAGCCCCTCTGTTTCTCGCCCTCTGTTTCAGCCCCTCTGATTCAGCCCCTCTGTTTCAGCCCCTCTGAATCAGCCCCTCTGATTCAGCCCCTCTGTTTCTCGCCCTCTGTTTCTGCCCCCCTAATTTAGCCCCTCTGTTTCAGCCCCTCTGTTTCAGCCCCTCTGTTCCTCGCCCTCTGTTTCAGCCCCTCTGTTTCGCGCTCTCTGTTTCAGCCCCTCTGTTTCAGCCACTCTGTTTCTCGCCCTCTGTTTCTGCCCCTCTGTTTCTCGCCCTCTGTTTCAGCCCCTCTGATTCAGCCCCTCTGTTTCAGCCCCTCTGAATCAGCCCCTCTGTTTCTCGCCCTCTGTTTCAGCCCCTCTATTTCAGCCCCTCTGATTCAGCCCCTCTGATTCAGCCCCTGTGTTTCTCGCCCTCTGTTTCAGCCCCTCTGTTTCAGCCTCTCTGTTTCAGCCCCTCTGTTTCTGCCCCTCTGTTTCTCGCCCTCTGTTTCAGCCCCTCTGTTTCAGCCCCTCTGTTTCAGCCCCTCTGTTTCTCGCCCTCTGTTTCAGCCCCTCTGTTTCTCGACCTCTGTTTCAGCCCCTCTGTTTCTCGCCCACTGTTTCAGCCCCTCTGATTCAGCCCCTCTGTTTCAGCCCCTCTGTTTCAGCCCCTCTGTTTCTCGCCCTCTGTTTCAGCCCCTCTGTTTCTCGACCTCTGTTTCAGCCCCTCTGTTTCTCGCCCACTGTTTCAGCCCCTCTGATTCAGCCCCTCTGTTTCTCGGCCTCTGTTTCAGCCCCTCTGTTTCTCGCCCTCTGTTTCAGCCCCTCTCTTTCAGCCCCTATGTTTCAGCCCCTCTGTTTCTCGCCCTCTGTTTCTCGCCCTTTGTTTCACGCCTCTGTTTCTCGCTCTCTGTTTCAGCCCATCTATTTCTCGCCCTCTGTTTCAGCCCCTCTGTTTCAGCCCCTCTGTTTCATCCCCTCTGTTTCTCGCCCTCTGTTTCAGCCCCTCTGTTTCTCGCCCTCTGTTTCAGCACCTCTGTTTCAGCCCCTCTGTTTCAGTCCCTCTGTTTCTCGCCCTCTGTTTCTCGCCCTCTGTTTCAGCCCCTCTGTTTCAGTTCCTCTGTTTCTCGCCCTGTTTTTGTCGCCCTCTGTTTCAGCCCCTCTGTTTCTCGCCCTCTGTTTCATCCCCTCTGTTTCTCGCCCTCTGTTTCAGCCCCTCTGTTTCAGCCCCTCTGTTTCAGCCCCTCTGTTTCAGACCCTCTGTCTCTCGCACTCTGTTTCAGCCCCTCTGTTTCTCGCCCTCTTTTTCCGCCCCTCTGTTTCTCGCCCTCTGTTTCAGCCCCTCTGTTTCTCGCCCTCTGTTTCAGCCCCTCTGTTTTTCGCCCTCTGTTTCAGCCCATCTGATTCAGCCCCTCTGTTTCAGCCCCTCTGAATCAACCCCTCTGTTTCTCGCCCTCTGTTTCAGCCCCTCTGTTTCAGCCCTTCTGTTTCAGCCCCTCTGTTTCATCCCCGCTGTTTCTCGCCCTCTGTTTCATCCCCTCTGTTTCTCCCCCTCTGTTTCTGCCCCTCTGTTTCTCGCCCTCTGTTTCAGCCCCTCTGTTTCAGCCCCTCTGTTTCAGCCCCTCTGTTTCTCGCCCTCTGTTTCAGCCCCTCTGTTTCTCGACCACTGTTTCAGCCCCTCTGTTTCTCGACCTCTGTTTCAGCCCCTCTGATTCAGCCCCTCTGTTTCTCGCCCTCTGTTTCAGCCCCTCTATTTCAGCCCCTCTGTTTCAGCCCCTCTGTTTCTCGCCCTCTGTTTCAGCCCCTCTGTTTCTCGACCACTGTTTCAGCCCCTCTGTTTCTCGACCTCTGTTTCAGCCCCTCTGATTCAGCCCCTCTGTTTCTCGCCCTCTGTTTCAGCCCCTCTGTTTCTCGCCCTCTGTTTCAGCCCCTCTGTTTCAGCCCCTCTGTTTCAGCCCCTCTGTTTCTCGCCCTCTGTTTCAGACCCTCTGTTTCTCGCCCTCTGTTTCAGCGCCTATGTTTCTCGCTCTCTGTTTCAGCACATCTATTTCTCGCCCTCTGTTTCTCGCCCTCTGTTTCAGCCCCTCTATTTCAGCCCCTCTGATTCTGCCCCTCTGATTCAGCCCCTCTGTTTCTCGCACTCTGTTTCAGCCCCTCTTTTTCAGCCCTTCTGTTTCAGCCCCTCTGTTTCAGCCCCTCTGTTTCTCGCCCTCTGTTTCAGCCCCTCTGTTTCTCGCCCTCTGTTTCAGCCACTCTGTTTTTCGCCCTCTGTTTCAGCCCCTCTGTTTCAGCCCCTCTGTTTCAGCCCCTCTGTTTCAGCCCCTCTGTTTCTCGCCTCTGTTTCAGCCCCTCTGTTTCTCGCCCTCTGTTTCTGCCCCTCTGATTTAGCCCCTCTGTTTCAGCCCCTCTGTTTCAGCCCCTCTGTTTCGCGCTCTCTGTTTCAGCCCCTCTGTTTCAGCCACTCTGTTTCTCGCCCTCTGTTTCTGCCCCTCTGTTTCTCGCCCTCTGTTTCAGCCCCTCTGTTTCTCGCCCTCTGTTTCAGCCCCTCTGATTCAGCCCCTCAGTTTCAGCCCCTCTGAATCTGCCCCTCTGATTCAGCCCCTCTGTTTCTCGCCCTCTGTTTCTGCCCCTCTGATTTAGCCCCTCTGTTTCAGCCCCTCTGTTTCAGCCCCTCTGTTTCAGCCCCTCTTTTTCTGCCCTTCTGTTTCAGCCCCTCTGTTTCAACCCCTCTGTTTCTCGCCCTCTGTTTCAGCACCTCTGTTTCTCGCCCTCTGTTTCTGCCCCTCTGTTTCTCGCCCTCTGTTTCAGGCTCTCTGTTTCAGCCCGTCTGTTTCAGCCCCTCTGTTTCAGCCCCTCTGATTCTCGCACTCTGTTTCTCGCCCTCTGTTTCAGCCCCTCTGTTTCTCGCCCCTGTTTCTGCCCATCTGATTCAGCCCCTCTGTTTCAGCACCTCTGATTCAGCCCCTCTGTTCCAGCCCCTCTGTTTCAGCCCCTCTGTTTCATCCCCTCTGTTTCTCGCCCTCTGTTTCTCACCCTCTGTTTCTGGCCCTCTCTTTCAGCCCCTCTGTTTTTCGCCCTCTGTTTCAGCCCCTCTGTTTCTTGCCCTCTGTTTCAGGCTCTCTGTTTCAGCCCCTCTGTTTCAGCCCCTCTGTTTCAGCCCCTCTGTTTCTCGCCTTCTGTTTCTCGCCCTCTGTTTCAGCCCCTCTGTTTCTCGCCCTCTGTTTCAGCCCCTCTATTTCAGCCCCTCTGATTCTGCCCCTCTGATTCAGCCCCTCTGATTCTCGCCCTCTGTTTCAGCCCCTCTTTTTCAGCCCTTCTGTTTCAGCCCCTCTGTTTCAGCCCCTCTGTTTCTCGCCCTCTGTTTCAGCCCCTCTGTTTCTCGCCCTCTGTTTCTGCCCCTCTGTTTCTCGCCCTCTGTTTCAGCCCCTCTGTTTCAGCCTCACTGATTCAGCCCCTCTGTTTCAGCCCCTCTATTTCTCGCCCTCTGTTTCAGCCCCTCTGTTTCTCGCCCTCTGTTTCTGCCCCTCTGATTTAGCCCCTCTGTTTCAGCCCCTCTGTTTCAGCCCCACTGTTTCTCGCCCTCTGTTTCAGCCCCTCTGTTTCGCATTCTCTGTTTCAGCCCCTCTGTTTCAGCCACTCTGTTTCTCGCCCTCTGTTTCTGCCCCTCTGTTTCTCGCCCTCTGTTTCAGCCCCTCTGTTTCTCGCCCTCTGTTTCAGCCCCTCTGATTCAGCCCCTCTGTTTCAGCCCCTCTGAATCAGCCCCTCTGATTCAGCCCCTCTGTTTCTCGCCCTCTGTTTCTGCCCCCCTGATTTAGCCCCTCTGTTTCAGCCCCTCTGTTTCAGCCCCTCTGTTCCTCGCCCTCTGTTTCAGCCCCTCTGTTTCGCGCTCTCTGTTTCAGCCCCTCTGTTTCAGCCACTCTGTTTCTCGCCCTCTGTTTCTGCCCCTCTGTTTCTCGCCCTCTGTTTCAGCCCCTCTGATTCAGCCCCTCTGTTTTAGCCCCTCTGAATCAGCCCCTCTGTTTCTCGCCCTCTGTTTCAGCCCCTCTATTTCAGCCCCTCTGATTCAGCCCCTCTGATTCAGCCCCTGTGTTTCTCGCCCTCTGTTTCAGCCCCTCTGTTTCAGCCCTTCTGTTTCAGCCCCTCTGTTTCATCCCCGCTGTTTCTCGCCCTCTGTTTCATCCCCTCTGTTTCTCGCCCTCTGTTTCTGCCCCTCTGTTTCTCGCCCTCTGTTTCAGCCCCTCTGTTTCAGCCCCTCTGTTTCAGCCCCTCTGTTTCTCGACCTCTGTTTCAGCCCCTCTGTTTCTCGCCCACTGTTTCAGCCCCTCTGATTCAGCCCCTCTGTTTCTCGGCCTCTGTTTCAGCCCCTCTGTTTCTCGCCCTCTGTTTCAGCCCCTCTCTTTCAGCCCCTATGTTTCAGCCCCTCTGTTTCTCGCCCTCTGTTTCTCGCCCTTTGTTTCACGCCTCTCTTTCTCGCTCTCTGTTTCAGCCCATCTATTTCTCGCCCTCTGTTTCAGCCCCTCTGTTTCAGCCCCTCTGTTTCATCCCGTCTGTTTCTCGCCCTCTGTTTCAGCCCCTCTGTTTCTCGCCCTCTGTTTCAGCACCTCTGTTTCAGCCCCTCTGTTTCAGTCCCTCTGTTTCTCGCCCTCTGTTTCTCGCCCTCTGTTTCAGCCCCTCTGTTTCAGCCCCTCTGTTTCAGTTCCTCTGTTTCTCGCCCTCTTTTTCTCGCCCTCTGTTTCAGCCCCTCTGTTTCTCGCCCTCTGTTTCATCCCCTCTGTTTCTCGCCCTCTGTTTCAGCCCCTCTGTTTCAGCCCCTCTGTTTCAGACCCTCTGTCTCTCGCACTCTGTTTCAGCCCCTCTGTTTCTCGCCCTCTTTTTCCGCCCCTCTGTTTCTCGCCCTCTGTTTCAGCCCCTCTGTTTCTCGCCCTCTGTTTCAGCCCCTCTGTTTTTCGCCCTCTGTTTCAGACCATCTGATTCAGCGCCTCTGTTTCAGCCCCTCTGATTCAGCCCCTCTGTTTCAGCCCCTCTTTTTCAGACCCTCTGTTTCAGCCCCTCTGTTTCATCCCCTCTGTTTCTCGCCCTCTGTTTCTCACCCTCTGTTTCTCGCCCTCTGTTTCAGCCCCTCTGTTTTTCGCCCTCTGTTTCAGCCCCTCTGTTTCTCGCCCTCTGTTTCAGGCTCTCTGTTTCAGCCCGTCTGTTTCAGCCCCTCTGTTTCAGCCCCTCTGTTTCTCGCCCTCTGTTTCTCGCCCGCTGTTTCAGCCCCTTTGTTTCTCGCCCTCTGTTTCAGCCCCTCTGTTTCAGCCCCACTGTTTCAGCCCCTCTGTTTCAGCCCCTCTGTTTCTCGCCCTCTGTTTCAGCCCCTCTGTTTCTCGCCCTCTGTTTCAGCCCCTCTGATTCAGCCCCTCTGTTTCAGCCCCTCTGTTTCAGCCCCTCTGTTTCAGCCCCTCTGTTTCTGCCCCCCTGATTTAGCCCCTCTGTTTCAGCCCCTCTGTTTCAGCCCCTCTGTTCCTCGCCCTCTGTTTCAGCCCCTCTGTTTCGCGCTCTCTGTTTCAGCCCCTCTGTTTCAGCCACTCTGTTTCTCGCCCTCTGTTTCTGCCCCTCTGTTTCTCGCCCTCTGTTTCAGCCCCTCTGATTCAGCCCCTCTGTTTCAGCCGCTCTGTTTCATCCCCGCTGTTTCTCGCCCTCTGTTTCATCCCCTCTGTTTCTCGCCCTCTGTTTCTGCCCCTGTATTTCCGCCCCTCTGATTCAGCCCCTCTGATTCAGCCCCTCTGTTTCTTGTCCTCTGTTTCAGCCCCTCTGTTTCAGCCCTTCTGTTTCAGCCCCTCTGTTTCATCCCCGCTGTTTCTCGCCCTCTGTTTCATCCCCTCTGTTTCTCGCCCTCTGTTTCTGCCCCTGTGTTTCTCGCCCTCTGTTTCAGCCCCTCTGTTTCAGCCCCTCTGTTTCTCGCCCTCTGTTTCAGCCCCTCTGTTTCTCGACGTCTGTTTCAGCCCCTCTGTTTCTCGCCCACTGTTTCAGCCCCTCTGATTCAGCCCCTCTGTTTCTCGCCCTCTGTTTCAGCCCCTCTGTTTCTCGCCCTCTGTTTCAGCCCCTCTGCTTCAGCCCCTGTGTTTCAGCCCCTCTGTTTCTCGCCCTCTGTTTCAGACCCTCTGTTTCTCGCCCTCTGTTTCAGCGCCTCTGTTTCTCGCTCTCTGTTTCAGCCCATCTATTTCTCGCCCTCTGTTTCTCGCCCTCTGTTTCAGCCCCTCTATTTCAGCCCCTATGATTCTGCCCCTCTGTTTCAGCCCCTCTGTTTCTCGCCCTCTGTTTCAGCCCCTCTTTTTCTCGCCCTCTGTTTCTGCCCCTCTGTTTCTCGCCCTCTGTTTCAGCCCCTCTGTTTCAGTCCCTCTGTTTCAGCCCCTCTGTTTCAGCCCCTCTGTTTCTCGCCTCTATTTCAGCCCCTCTGTTTCTCGCCCTCTGTTTCTGCCCCTCTGATTTAGCCCCTCTGTTTCAGCCCCGCTGTTTCAGCCCCTCTGTTTCGCGCTCTCTGTTTCAGCCCCTCTGTTTCAGCCACTCTGTTTCTCGCCCTCTGTTTCTGCCCCTCTGTTTCTCGCCCTCTGTTTCAGCCCCTCTGTTTCTCGCCCTCTGTTTCAGCCCCTCTAATTCAGCCCCTCAGTTTCAGCCCCTCTGAATCTGCCCCTCTGATTCAGCCCCTCTGTTTCTCGCCCTTTGTTTCTGCCCCTCTGATTTACCCCTCTGTTTCAGCCCCTCTGTTTCTCGCCCTCTGTTTCAGCCCCTCTTTTTCAGCCCTTCTGTTTCAGCCCCTCTGTTTCAGCCCCTCTGTTTCTCGCCCTCTGTTTCAGCGCCTCTGTATCTCGCCCTCTGTTTCTGCCCCTCTGTTTCTCGCCCTCTGTTTCAGGCTCTCTGTTTCAGCCCGTCTGTTTCAGCCCCTCTGTTTCAGCCCCTCTGCTTCTCGCACTCTGTTTCTCGCCCTCTGTTTCAGCCCCTCGGTTTCTCGCCCCGGTTTCTGCCCAACTGATTCAGCCCCTCTGTTTCAGCACCTCTGATTCAGCCCCTCTGTTTCTCACCCTCTGTTTCTCGCCCTCTCTTTCAGCCCCTCTGTTTTTCGCCCTCTGTTTCAGCCCCTCTGTTTCTTGCCCTCTGTTTCAGGCTCTCTGTTTCAGCCCCTCTGTTTCAGCCCCTCTGTTTTAGCCCCTCTGTTTCTCGCCTTCTGTTTCTCGCCCTCTGTTTCAGCCCCTCTGTTTCTCGCCCTCTGTTTCAGCCCCTCTATTTCAGCCTCTCTGATTCTGCCCCTCTGATTCAGCCCCTCTGTTTCTCGCCCTCTATTTCAGCCCCTCTTTTTCAGCCCTTCTGTTTCAGCCCCTCTGTTTCAGCCCCTCTGCTTCTCGCACTCTGTTTCTCGCCCTCTGTTTCAGCCCCTCGGTTTCTCGCCCCGGTTTCTGCCCAACTGATTCAGCCCCTCTGTTTCAGCACCTCTGATTCAGCCCCTCTGTTTCTCACCCTCTGTTTCTCGCCCTCTCTTTCTGCCCCTCTGTTTTTCGCCCTCTGTTTCAGCCCCTCTGTTTCTTGCCCTCTGTTTCAGGCTCTCTGTTTCAGCCCGTCTGTTTCAGCCCCTCTGTTTCAGCCCCTCTGCTTCTCGCACTCTGTTTCTCGCCCTCTGTTTCAGCCCCTCGGTTTCTCGCCCCGGTTTCTGCCCAACTGATTCAGCCCCTCTGTTTCAGCACCTCTGATTCAGCCCCTCTGTTTCTCACCCTCTGTTTCTCGCCCTCTCTTTCAGCCCCTCTGTTTTTCGCCCTCTGTTTCAGCCCCTCTGTTTCTTGCCCTCTGTTTCAGGCTCTCTGTTTCAGCCCCTCTGTTTCAGCCCCTCTGTTTCTCGCCTTCTGTTTCTCGCCCTCTGTTTCAGCCCCTCTGTTTCTCGCCCTCTGTTTCAGCCCCTCTATTTCAGCCTCTCTGATTCTGCCCCTCTGATTCAGCCCCTCTGTTTCTCGCCCTCTATTTCAGCCCCTCTTTTTCAGCCCTTCTGTTTCAGCCCCTCTGTTTCAGCCCCTCTGTTTCTTGCCCTCTGTTTCAGCCCCTCTGTTTCTCGCCCTCTGTTTCTGCCCCTCTGTTTCTCGCCCTCTGTTTCAGCCCCTCTGTTTCAGCCTCTCTGTTTCAGCCCCTCTGTTTCAGCCCCTCTGTTTCTCGCCCTCTGTTTCAGCTCCTCTGTTTCTCGCCCTCTGTTTCTGCCCCTCTGATTTAGCCCCTCTCTTTCAGCCCCTCTGTTTCAGCCCCTCTGTTTCTCGCCCTCTGTTTCAGCCCCTCTGTTTCGCATTCGCTGTTTCAGCCCCTCTGTTTCAGCCACTCTGTTTCTCGCCCTCTGTTTCTGCCCCTCTGTTTCTCGCCCTCTGTTTCAGCCCCTCTGATTCTCGCCCTCTGTTTCAGCCCCTCTGATTCAGCCCCTCTGTTTCAGACCCTCTGTTTCAGCCCCTCTGTTTCTGCCCCCCTGATTTAGCCCCTCTGTTTCAGCCCCTCTGTTTCAGCCCCTCTGTTCCTCGCCCTCTGTTTCAGCCCCTCTGTTTCGCGCTCTCTGTTTCAGCCCCTCTGTTTCAGCCTCTCTGTTTCTCGCCCTCTGTTTCTGCCCCTCTGTTTCTCGCCCTCTGTTTCAGCCCCTCTGATTCAGCCCCTCTGTTTCAGCCCCTCTGTATCAGCCCCTCTGTTTCTCGCCCTCTGTTTCAGCCCCTCTGTTTCAGCCCCTCTGATTCAGCCCCTGTGTTTCTCGCCCTCTGTTTCAGCCCCTCTGTTTCAGCCCTTCTGTTTCAGCCCCTCTGTTTCAACCCCGCTGTTTCTCGCCCTCTGTTTCATCCCCTCTGTTTCTCGCCCTCTGTTTCTGCCCCTCTGTTTCTCGCCCTCTGTTTCAGCCCCTCTGTTTCAGCCCCTCTGTTTCAGCCCCTCTGTTTCTCGCCCTCTGTTTAAGCCCCTCTGTTTCTCGACCTCTGTTTCAGCCCCTCTGTTTCTCGCCCTCTCTTTCAGCCCCTCTGTTTCAGCCCCTCTGTTTCAGCCCCTCTGTTTCTCGCCCTCTGTTTCAGACCCTCTGTTTCTCGCCCTCTGTTTCAGCGCCTCTGTTTCTCGCACTCTGTTTCAGCCCATCTATTTCTCGCCCTCTGATTCTCGCCCTCTGTTTCAGCCCCTCTATTTCAGCCCCTCTGATTCAGCCCCTCTGATTCAGCCCCTGTGTTTCTCGCCCTCTGTTTCAGCCCCTCTGTTTCAGCCCTTCTGTTTCAGCCCCTCTGTTTCATCCCCGCTGTTTCTCGCCCTCTGTTTCATCCCCTCTGTTTCTCGCCCTCTGTTTCTGCCCCTCTGTTTCTCGCCCTCTGTTTCAGCCCCTCTGTTTCAGCCCCTCTGTTTCAGCCCCTCTGTTTCTCGCCCTCTGTTTAAGCCCCTCTGTTTCTCGACCTCTGTTTCAGCCCCTCTGTTTCTCGCCCTCTCTTTCAGCCCCTCTGTTTCAGCCCCTCTGTTTCAGCCCCTCTGTTTCTCGCCCTCTGTTTCAGACCCTCTGTTTCTCGCCCTCTGTTTCAGCGCCTCTGTTTCTCGCTCTCTGTTTCAGCCCATCTATTTCTCGCCCTCTGTTTCTCGCACTCTGTTTCAGCCCCTCTTTTTCAGCCCTTCTGTTTCAGCCCCTCTGTTTCAGCCCCTCTGTTTCTCGCCCTCTGTTTCAGCCCCTCTGTTTCTCGCCCTCTGTTTCTGCCCCTCTGTTTCTCGCCCTCTGTTTCAGCCCCTCTGTTTCAGCCCCTCTGTTTCAGCCCCTCTGTTTCAGCCCCTCTGTTTCTCGCCTCTGTTTCAGCCCCTCTGTTTCAGCCTCTCTTTTTCAGCCCTTCTGTTTCAGCCCCTCTGTTTCAGCCCCTCTGTTTCTCGCCCTCTATTTCAGCCCCTCTTTTTCAGCCCTTCTGTTTCAGCCCCTCTGTTTCAGCCCCTCTGTTTCTTGCCCTCTGTTTCAGCCCCTCTGTTTCTCGCCCTCTGTTTCTGCCCCTCTGTTTCTCGCCCTCTGTTTCAGCCCCTCTGTTTCAGCCTCTCTGTTTCAGCCCCTCTGTTTCAGCCCCTCTGTTTCTCGCCCTCTGTTTCAGCTCCTCTGTTTCTCGCCCTCTGTTTCTGCCCCTCTGATTTAGCCCCTCTCTTTCAGCCCCTCTGTTTCAGCCCCTCTGTTTCTCGCCCTCTGTTTCAGCCCCTCTGTTTCGCATTCGCTGTTTCAGCCCCTCTGTTTCAGCCACTCTGTTTCTCGCCCTCTGTTTCTGACCCTCTGTTTCTCGCCCTCTGTTTCAGCCCCTCTGATTCTCGCCCTCTGTTTCAGCCCCTCTGATTCAGCCCCTCTGTTTCAGACCCTCTGATTCAGCCCCTCTGTTTCAGACCCTCTGTTTCAGCCCCTCTGATTCTCGCCCTCTGTTTCAGCCCCTCTGATTCAGCCCCTCTGTTTCAGCCCCTCTGATTCTCGCCCTCTGTTTCAGCCCCTCTGATTCAGCCCCTCTGTTTCAGCCCCTTTGTTTCAGCCCCTCTGTTCCTCGCCCTCTGTTTCAGCCCCTCTGTTTCGCGCTCTCTGTTTCAGCCCCTCTGTTTCAGCCTCTCTGTTTCTCGCCCTCTGTTTCTGCCCCTCTGTTTCTCGCCCTCTGTTTCAGCCCCTCTGATTCAGCCCCTCTGTTTCAGCCCCTCTGTACCAGCCCCTCTGTTTCTCGCCCTCTGTTTCAGCCCCTCTGTTTCAGCCCCTCTGTTCCTCGCCCTCTGTTTCAGCCCCTCTGTTTCGCGCTCTCTGTTTCAGCCCCTCTATTTCAGCCCCTCTGATTCAGCCCCTCTGATTCAGCCCCTGTGTTTCTCGCCCTCTGTTTCAGCCCCTCTGTTTCAGCCCTTCTGTTTCAGCCCCTCTATTTCATCCCCGCTGTTTCTCGCCCTCTGTTTCATCCCCTCTGTTTCTCGCCCTCTGTTTCTGCCCCTCTGTTTCTCGCCCTCTGTTTCAGCCCCTCTGTTTCAGCCCCTCTGTTTCAGCCCCTCTGTTTCTCGCCCTCTGTTTAAGCCCCTCTGTTTCTCGACCTCTGTTTCAGCCCCTCTGTTTCTCGCCCTCTCTTTCAGCCCCTCTGTTTCAGCCCCTCTGTTTCAGCCCCTCTGTTTCTCGCCCTCTGTTTCAGACCCTCTGTTTCTCGCACTCTGTTTCAGCGCCTCTGTTTCTCGCACTCTGTTTCAGCCCATCTATTTCTCGCCCTCTGTTTCTCGCCCTCTGTTTCAGCCCCTCTATTTCAGCCCCTCTGATTCAGCCCCTCTGATTCAGCCCCTGTGTTTCTCGCCCTCTGTTTCAGCCCCTCTGTTTCAGCCCTTCTGTTTCAGCCCCTCTGTTTCATCCCCGCTGTTTCTCGCCCTCTGTTTCATCCCCTCTGTTTCTCGCCCTCTGTTTCTGCCCCTCTGTTTCTCGCCCTCGGTTTCAGCCCCTCTGTTTCAGCCCCTCTGTTTCAGCCCCTCTGTTTCTCGCCCTCTGTTTAAGCCCCTCTGTTTCTCGACCTCTGTTTCAGCCCCTCTGTTTCTCGCCCTCTCTTTCAGCCCCTCTGTTTCAGCCCCTCTGTTTCAGCCCCTCTGTTTCTCGCCCTCTGTTTCAGACCCTCTGTTTCTCGCCCTCTGTTTCAGCGCCTCTGTTTCTCGCTCTCTGTTTCAGCCCATCTATTTCTCGCCCTCTGTTTCTCGCCCTCTGTTTCAGCCCCTCTATTTCAGCCCCTCTGATTCTGCCCCTCTGATTCAGCCCCTCTGTTTCAGCCCCTCTGTTTCTCGCCCTCTGTTTCAGCCCCTCTGTTTCTCGCCCTCTGTTTCTGCCCCTCTGTTTCTCGCCCTCTGTTTCAGCCCCTCTGTTTCAGCCCCTCTGTTTCAGCCCCTCTGTTTCAGCCCCTCTGTTTCTCGCCTCTGTTTCAGCCCCTCTGTTTCTCGCCCTCTGTTTCTGCCCCTCTGATTTAGCCCCTCTGTTTCAGCCCCTCTGTTTCAGCCCCTCTGTTTCAGCCACTCTGTTTCTCGCCCTCTGTTTCTGCCCCTCTGTTTCTCGCCCTCTGTTTCAGCCCCTCTGTTTCTCGCCCTCTGTTTCAGCCCCTCTGCTTCAGCCCCTCAGTTTCAGCCCCTCTGAATCTGCCCCTCTGATTCAGCCCCTCTGTTTCTCGCCCTCTGTTTCTGCCCCTCTGATTTAGGCCCTCTGTTTCAGCCCCTCTGTTTCAGCCCCTCTGTTTCTCGCCCTCTGTTTCAGCCCCTCTTTTTCAGCCCTTCTGTTTCAGCCCCTCTGTTCCAGCCCCTCTGTTTCTCGCCCTCTGTTTCAGCCCCTCTGTTTCTCGCCCTCTGTTTCTGCCCCTCTGTTTCTCGCCCTCTGTTTCAGGCTCTCTGTTTCAGCCCGTCTGTTTCAGCCCCTCTGTTTCAGCCCCTCTGATTCTCGCACTCTGTTTCTCGCCCTCTGTTTCAGCCCCTCTGTTTCTCGC